>NC_051451.1:1091618-1103548 GCF_001649575.2 Kryptolebias marmoratus | reverse complement strand
GACTAGGGTTACTTGAGTAGTAGCATTCCAACAGATCCATGTTTTCACCTCTCATCCATTTCCTCCGTCTTGTTCCAGTAGCCCATTTTTCATCAGGGTGCTCTGGTTCCCCAGCACCTGACGCAGACCTTGTTTGGCCGGGCGACGCCTGAGCTACAAGGTACGCAAATTAAATTGCTGATGTGTATTACTTCTTCTCAGCTGCCAAAGCTACTGCTCTGACAGAAGCTACACCATAAGCTTCATATTCAAACTTCCAAACCTAATTTTTAGATAAGTTCAAAGGTCTGGAACAACTATTGATGAGAAAATCCTTTTTTACAACTTACAATCGAGAGAAATGGTGCAGTTGCCCACAATAAGGTTTTAGGTTTTTCTGCTCCAACACACCTGATTCAAATGGTTTAATCACCTCCTCACCAAATCATCAAGTTCTCCAGGAGCAGAAGCAGAAGTCATTCATTTAAAGCAGGTGTTTTAAAGCAAGGACACATCTAAAACATGCAGGACAGCGGCTCCCGAGGAACAGAGTTTGACACCTGTAGTCTAAGCCTTGTTTCAATGTTGGGAATTACATCCAGTTAATGGAAGCTGCCATGTTGTATGTTTGGAACCAAAGTCTGCATGTGAGGGATGTAGGGCTTGAAGTCCTGCCTACTCTCCCAAATCCAATAATAGTCTTACAGGACCTTGTTTTTCAGCATGAAAAAACTGATTACAGGTAAACTTATTAGAAAAATGAATATCTGAATGTACAGCAGCAGGATAAAAAGTTATATGATCAAAAAGAGTCAACCTTTGAAAAAAGAGGCATATTTTTATTTTTTGTATTCTACAACAATGTTCCATTTGTTTATGTCGAGATGTCGAGAGGGTGGGATTTAAAATCCTGTGCTGGAACCAGCGGACAGGTTGGTTCTATTTCATCTTTAACTTCCACAATAACATTGTACATCTAAATCTCTAATCCTTGAGCTACACAAAACTACCTTCTTCATTTCTTCCATGTGCACATTTTTGATGGACTCTGTTTGGAATCCTGAGAGCTCAACCAGTCAGAAATGTTCCCCCTCCACCTGGAAAGATCCAGGTAATTTCAAAAGTACTACCACCCTACCAGGGTCATTTCTGAGGTAAATTTCAACCCTAGTTCCTGCAATGGAAACAACAGGAGTGAAAAACTACACAAGCAGTTCCGTGTTAGTCTATTGTGAAAATATTCAAAGACAAAAAAAACATACTGCTGTTTTGTAGACTGCACTGTAAAACATTATCTTGTATTGAAGCAATCAGCAAGCTGTTGGTTAAGAAAGTATTAATTTTCATTTACGATATAATACTTTCTGACAGAACATTTAAATTATTTTGAGGACTGTTGAAGAAACCTCAGAGTGAAAAAAGTAAGGAAGAAAAATATTTATGTTCTAGTAAATTTCTGTTCCTGTTAATTTTATTTGGTTATGCTGTGTTGACATTTTGTTTTCTGTGTAAAAGTTGTTTGAAGTTCATTAGTACATTATATCTGTGATACGCATCTAAAATGTTTTACTAACACACTGTCTTGTATGTTTTCCGGTTTTGATTTGTTGACACCTTTCTTATAAGTCATCCAACATTTCCTCAGCCCTAGAAAAGTTTCCCATGATTTCTCATCTCTTGCAGCTCCCCAAACGTGTTTTCTTTGGATTTTCCTCAGTCCAACTCCAGTCCCTCCCTTCGTTTTTCATCAATCCGAAACATTTTATTTGGACTGCGTCCATGTTGGAAAACATTTTGTTTAATGTCTTTATCCATATTAACTGCTCCCATCCCTGCCTCTTCATATTTCTTGCAGTTCTTTGTTTTTAATTATTGCTACACTTACAGTATCTCATTTTTACTTTGATTGTTATTACTTCTTCAGTGGCCTAAAACACTGACCTTCTCTGTGTGACCCCTCGTTTGTAATGTCTCCTTGTCAGGGTGATGTGTTGTATTACCTCTTCACTTCCTCTTTAAAATTTATCTCCTTAACTATCCATATTATAAATCTGTGTTTCTGCTCAGCTTAAAAAGATGAGCAGGAACACAGGGATTTGGTTTTGATATGTGACCCAGTGATTTTGATGAGAACCAGAAATTTCTTGTGCAAAGGCAGTGTATTAGTGTAGTGGTGACCATTGTTGCTTCAGATAAAATAGTACCTTGAGTTCAATTTTTAGCTGTGCATGCCTTTCTTTGTACAGCTTACATGTTGTCCCAAGAGTTGCCATGAGCTTCCATGAAGGAAGTTACTGAATTCCATTTTTATCATTGCTGATAATGTTTTTGCCCATCTGTGGGTGAGAATGTGTGTGTGTTCATTTGTCTGTACTGTCAGCAAAGTATCACATGAATCACAAAATACATTTTAATGAAGCTTTCAAAAACTAAACATTGAATGTGTCTCTACAATAATAACATTTGGGGGCAACACAAATCAAAATGGCCACCACAGCTAAGCAACATTAGAAAACACAAAAATAGCTACAATTCACTCTTTTCTATAGATATTGAGCTAGGATTTAGTGTGGCAGCAACTGAGCCTCATCATAAACAGAACATTGCACATTGCACAATACTTTTGCTTAAAACTTTAGTATTAACTGTTAGAGTCAACACTGACTGTCTGTTAGCAAAACATCTTATGAACTACCTGATGGATTTTAATGAAATTCTCAAAAGCAATCACTAAATGTACAGTTACTATGATTCACCTTTGGAGTTATTTCTATTCTAGTTGGCCACCACAGCTGATCAACATTAGCCATCATAAAAAAGCTATAACTGTGTCGAATTTACAAATATTGAGAAAAATTTGGTGTGGTACTATAATTGTAGTGCTAACACATATCACAAGATATAACAATATGAGCTTGAACATATCGTCATTTACAAGGTTTGACCTCATCATAAGATGGTTTGATTAAAATCTGCCCTGAAATGCAACAAACAACATGCTTGTTCAAGGAATACTAGGCCTTTAATGCTTACTGTAGTATGTCTACTGTAGCATTAAAAGAACTATTTGTAACTTTAAAAGATAACTGTAATAAACTGATCCAGCCCTTAGCTGTTGAGAACTGATGAACAATAAGTGTGAATAAATCAAGTAATCTAATATTGATTGATAAATTTGACCTGCTGTCTCTTGTTTAATGAGAGCTTTAAACAGTAGCATAAATGATTAAATAGTGATATTAATGTTGACCTTTTGTAGCAAAACTACGAGTGCTTGAATAATTATACTGATATCACTTTTATAATTGATAGACCACACAGCATACAGAAAGCTAGCCTGTCAGGTACATGAAATTTCTGCAGAAGCAGTCATATTTTGGCATCACCTGATACTGTAGGAGGGAGCTGTTAATAATCAGCTGGTGAGTCACTGCCAACATGTACCACATGAACAAACTACGTAGACTCAATTAAGCTCTCCTGAAGATGAGCACTGTACCCATGCTGCCTGTCTTACAATACACAGAGGCTGAGCTGGCAAACATCCCAGCCAGCACGCCATCTGCTCCTGAGTACTAAGGATTCATCAGGTGGGTGCAGTGCCGAAAAGCTGTCATCAGGAAGGATGCTACATGTAAGGGTGCTGTGAGGAAGTGGGTAAACTGGAATAGCATTTAGAACTTTCACCATGTTTTCTCTCAGGCCTGATTCACCTCCTCAGTAATCCAGTAAGTCCTCTTAAGTGGCTCTTCCCTCAGCAGATGTAACTCCTAAAAGCTAGTTTCAGGAGATTACTGGAATCTGAAAATATCAGATTAAATTTTACTGAACAATAGTTTAATTATTTTGGTGGAATATATTGTTACTTTTTTACACAAGATTTCTGGGTTATTTGTAGTGTAATATATGCATAACATTTGTTGCAGTTTGTAGCAAGTTCTCAATCTGACCTACATTACATGGTAATAACCACACTTATCAGAAAAACCAAACGGCAAAATGTTAATACAGAAAATAATTTTCAGTTAATCATTTGTGTCTTAGTGTGCTTTCCCAGCTGTGTTTTCTATTTCACCTAAATCCCAATATGAAACATGGAAATGTACTTTGAATTCCCAAAAGAGGATGTTTTGTTGAATTACTGAGTTATATTTTATTTGGCAACACAGAACTAAAACTGCTGACAGAAAGTTGAGAATGCCATTTAGTAAAAGTCCTTAGAATGACCCAGACTCCTTTCTGCTTTAAATCCACTGTATTTTTGTTGGAGCGAATTTTCATTTCTTCTTATAACTCTTTTCTTTTTTTTCCATCCCTCCTCAACTTGTGTTATTTTGTTTTCATTTGACTGCTTCCCTGTGGGACAACATTCTGATGGTGCTCCTTTCAGGAAAAATGCCACAGCTGACTTCCATTAGGGAAAACTGGAATCCAAGACAGTCCCATTTTGTCAGATGGAATTTAATACAGCTGTTCAGCCAACAAAACATGTACACCTCAAACAGCAGTTCAGATGAACTCAGTCCAGAAATAGGCATTATCTAAAAGTGCCTCAAGGAGTCAACCAAGAAAGACTTGTAAATGTAGTTTTTAAGAAGGAGTTACTGTTTTACATAAAACAACATACCTACTTAGTAAAGAATAGCAGAAAAGAGGCAATATCAATAATATTATGGTTATTATGAAAACCACACAGTGAAAGAAAGCACAGTTTGGTTCCAAGGTCAAGTGTGTTACTGATGTGTAATTTTGTCTGTTTTCATAAATGGCGTTGCTTGGCAAAAATTACACTTTTGATACAAATGTTTTTGAAAAGTCAATTTTATTTTAAATTATTGATGAATAAAATTGTTGGTTGAGTAAGTGGCTTTGGCAGAGTTTTTCTAACATTAACAATAATCCGAGACAACTCATGAATCATTTTCTTATGAATACATAAAGTCAAATTAATGATTTGAAAATGTCATATAAAAAGTGTTTGTACCTGGAACAATAACTGAAACAATAGAACAAGTGTGGACAATGTTTTTACTGAAAGAGTTTTTATTTTATTTTTAAAATGTTCTATTTTGAACAAAAATATAAACGCAACACTTTTGTTTTTGCTTCCATTTTTCATGAGCTGAACACAAGGACTTTTTTATGTACACAACAGGCCTTTTTCTCTCAATTATTGTTCACAAATTTGTGTAAATCTGTGTTAGTGAGCACTTCTCCTTTGCTGAGATAATCCATCCACCTTACAGGTGTTTCATATCAAGATGCTGAGTAGACAGCATGATTACTGCACAGGTGTGCCTTAGGTTGGCTGCAATAAAAGGCCACTCTAAAAATGTACAGTTTTAACACACACCACAATGCCACAGATATCACAAGTTTTGAGGGTGGGTGCAATTGGAATGTTGACCACAGGAATGTACACTAGAGCTGTTGACCTGAATTGAATGTTAATTTTTCTACCATAAGCTGCTTTCAAAGTCGTTTCAGAGAATTTGGCAGTTCATCCAACCGGCCTCACAACTGCAGACCACGTGTTACCACACCAGCCCAGGACCTCCACATCCAGCATCTTCACCTCCAAGATCATCTGAGAAAACATTCTAGTTCTTGCACGGCCAACAACTTATCAGATGTGTCACCCATTGAGCATGTTTGGTATGCTCTGGATCAGTGTATACAACTGTGTATATTTGTTTTGTTTGTTGCTTCTAAAATTGCGTCACTCAAGGTGGCAGCATGTTGTAGTAGCTCTGTTACATTTATTCTGACATATTGCTTTGGAAAACTTTAATTCCTTCATTTTTTTGTCTGGATGTAAATCTCTTTGTTTTTGGAAGTTTACTTCCTCTGGTATTGGATGCTGTGCAGCTGGAAAGATTTTTTTTTTTTTTTTACTGAAACCTTTTCACTTTTGGGCATTTGTTATGATGCGTAACCATAACAACAAGGTGCTTTTTTTTAACAATCGGGAACAGCTGATTAACATCTTTCACTCTTCAGTGTTAAACATGAAGAACGAAAGCAGCTCACCACCAAAGCCACCCACAAGAGCACCCTGGTTACTGGCAAAGTGAAGAAGCCTCACCTCTACAGGCCTGGTACTGTGGCTCTCAGGGAGATCCACCACTACCAGAAGTCCACTGAGCAGCTCATCTGGAAGCTGCCCTTCCAGCATCAGGTCCAGGAGATCGCCCAGGACTTTAAGACCAACCTGCACTTCCAGAGCCCGGCCGTCATGGCTCTGCAGGAGGACACCAGGTTAATATCACAATACAAAAAACACTAATTCCCATCTTAGCACCTCCTTTTAACAAAACATATAAGAGGATGCCATGTTGCTGAAGTTCCTTTGGAAGTCCCTGTTCTCTAGAGGGATTTAGTTTTTGTGCACACATTGAGACCAGACCATGGACAATATGTTAAACTGGTTACTATGTTTTTATAGTCCAAATTCATGTACTCTGTCATTCACTACTACCATATTTAAAAACTTTGAAAGACTGAAAGCCCAGAATTGCCAAACACAGAAAAATAAAAAGGATCAAAGGAAAAAGTAGCAGAAATATACACATCAAGCATATATGTCAAGAAATGTCAAGCATCTTGTGCTGGACATGGACAATCATGTCTAGATGCAGGAAAAGGAGGACTTTAAGAAATATGAGTCAGAGACACTCTTAAATATGGTAGTGGGGCAAAAAATGTATCTGACACACTGTCCTCTAGCATTTGTGCCAAATGCAATGAGTGATTGTGTGCGTGAGGCTACGGTTGTCAGAGCAGTGCACGCCAACAGGAAGTTTAAATGTTTAGACATAAAGGTGGGAGTAAAGCAAAGGATAGGTGCCTATTGTCTCTTGTTCAATAATGTTAGACACCTCTTCCTGTACATGTATAACACTATCATTGTAAATGAATTAACTGAACCAGGGGTGCAGATCTGCCTACAGTACACTTCTAAGATGAGGCATTTCTACCGTTACACATGTGTTTAATAACATAATTTCTATAAAATTAGGAGCTTGGTAAAACTGAGAGGCATATTTATTCAATAGTTAATGTCAAGAAACAAGTTGCTACATGTTGATGGAGCGTTTCAGTCACATTGTAGGGGAATTTGATATATCTGGACATCATAAAGATGAGGTCATCCCATACAGCTCAGGAATAACTGTGAAATACCCAACCTGTTAGCTCCATTTGAAAGGCTCCAGTTGTGAGGAACCCCAGTGAGGTAAGGACTTAAATTGTACAGCTCCTCCTAGTTTACCTGTGAAATGCTGGGGACAGTTCAGCAAAGAGAACTGGCACCAGCTATTGAAAATAATAACTCTGGGACTATAAATCAGACAATAAGCCAAGCATCATTGTTTGCCAGCAGGTCCATGTGATTCCTGAAAATGCACTGCCTCTGAATTCTTCCAGTGGCAATGTTCTCTAGGCGTGGCAAAGCTGCCATTGTTTCACAGTTGCTCGCAACTTTACGTGGCCCCTTAGAATATGCACATCGATGCAAACATGCAAACCGATCCATGTTTACATCTACAGATGACAAAAATAAAGGTAACTTTATAGTTTACATTTGGTTGAGGTTGTTTTTAATGCATGTTATATTGTATGTTGTATGATGTTAAATGTAGTTTTGTTTCATTGGTCAGGTTTAAACCATAAATACCCAAACTCATGAGAAAACATCTTGTTCAACTGCGTCTTGAGTTCAGAAAACTGAATGGGGTCATATTTTTTTGTATTTAGCAAATTTCAGTACTTTGCAGTTTGCAAACCCGGTTAGCATGACAATACACACATTCTCAAAGCAGGGCAAAAAAATTTGCATCCATTTACACACACTTTCACGCAACTTTCATTTTCATACATCCCAACGTGTGCATGTAACATGGTGTACACAACCTTATTGTGAGAACAGACTGTTCATATATAAAATCTATTTCACCAACACTGGACCCTTAACAATTTGCATATAAGGAGAATAGATCGACAGAAGACGCCATTGCTATCATGGTCTACAAACGTGTGGAACATTTAGAGCTCAAGAACAAATGTGCGAGGCTGCTCTTTGTCAATTTTAGTTCAGCTTTTAACACCATACTGCCAAACAAACTCCTACCAAAGTTACATGATCTCAGATTGAACAACGCTCTATGCAATTGGATTTCAGACTTTTAGACTAAACGCACACAATGTGTAAAAGTGGGCGAGCATACTTCCTCTACTCTTTCCTTTAGTACAGGGGCCCCACAAGGCTATGTGCTAAATCCAGCTCTTTATACTCTCCTCACTGATGAATGAACAGCTTCTTTTCCAATTAAATCTCATTGTAACTATACTGATGACATCACACTGCTTGTCATTTATCAATGACAAGAATGAGATAGCATATAGAACTGAAGTACAACTGGTATCATGGTGTCACAACCACCACTTGGTTCTTAACATAAAGAAAACCAAGGAAATAATTCTGGATTTTCACAAAGTAAAAAGATCAACTCTCCTTTTTACATTAGTAACAAAGCTCTTGAGAGGGTTACAAAATTCAAATTTCTGGGTGTGACAGTGACAGAGAACTTGGGGTACTAACTTGCCTCAGCTTTTGGAAAGGCCCAGCAGGATCTTTTCTCTCTGAGGAAATTGAAATGGACCAACATCTCTCAGCAGCTTATGATCAACTTCTATAACTGTGCTATTGGAAGTGTTCCTAGTGTGGTTCTCCAGCTGCACTAAGGTGGAACAGCAGGCTTTCCAGTGGGTGGGAAGATCATCAGGATTACCCTCCCAGAGATGAGAACTATTTATACAACCCGCTGTTTGAGACAAGTTAACATCATCCTGCGGGACAGGTACCATCATGCACATGGTCTATTCCATGTTTTACCCTCAAGCAGAAGGTACCAGGACCACCAGAATGGCTCGTAGTCTGTATCCACAGGCTGTGAGACTGTTAAATGAACAGCGTCTCTATGGGACCCTGCCCACTTTCTATCCATCTCAAATCTCATCATGATGACTATGAGCCAATACTATCCCTTCAACATTTGATTGTTTACAGTTCTCCTTTCTTTTATCTTCCCCTTAGATGCTGTACTCTTATTTTGTGTTTACACTGATCATCAGGATCTTGCAAAGTCTTTTTTGCACCACTATGTGCTAATTTATTATGGTGTAGGTGTATGATACTCCATCAAAAATGTTGTTACTATTCGTAACTGTAGTTATTATGGCAATAACGATAAAGTAAAGTAACACTGTTCATATATGTGGCCCCCTGTACTAAACCATCTAAGATAATGACAGAACACTGGTGCAAAGATTAGGAAATTAAACAAAATGCAGTGTTAGAATCAAACAACCAAGAAACAAAATCAGGAATAAAATATGAAACAAAAATTCAAAAAAATGTCTACATAATATACCGCCAAACCTAGAAAGCAGGTTAAAACATTATTAAAAATCAAAGGTAACCAAAGGAACTAAAACATATTACAAACCAAAACACAAAGCTGAAAGCATAACAAAACTAGACACATGATTCATAGTCTAAGACAATTCATTCAATTTATATAGAAACAAAAATTGTATAAATAGACACCAGTTAGAAGAGGTAACTGAGGTAAGAGGTAGTCTGAGTGATTTATGTGATTCTTGTCCTGAATTAGATTGTTCCGATAACAGTTTCTTTACAATATTCAACACCAGTACTCATTTTTTGTTAGAAAACCAGGTAACAATATGTAGTTCAAGTTTCTAAGTGAAGTCCAGGGTTCTTACGCGAACCTCTTAGCTATGAGCAAGTTGATGGAGTAGAGCCTCTGAGCTGAGTGACCGCAGCCGTCAAGTTCTCACTTTTCTGTGGCTGCTTTTGTGTGTTACTTGTGCGTGTTTAAGAGAAGGTTTCACTTTACCACAGGGTTCAGGAAGTTGAGAAAGCAGGGGGGGGGGGACTGTCTGAGACTGTCAAGGCTGGCTTATAAAAAGACCCCAGGAGAGATGAAGAGAGTGATTGACTGAGGGAGGGAGAAGGGGAAAGAGGGAGGGAGGACAGCGGGACAGGGAGACGGAGGTGAAGGGAACGAGAGGAGGCGGACAATAAGGCTTTTGATGAGGCCTTTCTGGGGAGCATATGTGGGTCATGGAATGAATAAACAGACTTTCACTACCCTAGATTGATGATTTACACACGCAGACACACGGAGCCGGGTTATGTTGTTTATGTTCCCCCTTTTGCCATTTACACACAGGTTTTCACATATCATTCTCAAACAGGCATCCACATACATATTAGACAGAGCCACATTGTCTTGTATTCATTGTTTATATCTTTCCATTTCACTCATTTATAGATGTGGCCCCAGCGTGCCCTCTCTTTAAATCTCTTGGCTTTCTCATACGCATAAAATTTGGCCATGTGTTTTGTTTTTTTTTGTTTTTTTTTTACACACACCATCATTCCTGCACACACGCTCTTTGTATTACTCTCTGGCTCGCTTTCTCATTCACTGGCAGTGCTACACAGAAACCATCAGCTGTATTTTCTAAACAGATTTGAAGCTTCAGATCTGTTGTAACAAGATGGAAAGATGCGTAACAGAGGGGGCGCAGCTCTTCGGTTACAGTCGACAGGGAGACAACACTTGTCATGCTGTTGAAGGATCCTTGAGCAGCAACTCTCAATTCTCACCCGCACTGCTCCAGCTTCTCTGCACAGCAAACCTACACCAGACCTGCAGGCATTTGAACCAAACAGAATAAATCTCAGCTGAAGAATCAGCCCCACTGTGCTGCTTTTATCAAGACCTCAATCTATATGCAAAAATTAATTCCATCGTATAATGACTCACAAGCCATTATGTAATTGTGATGAGATCTCTCTTTGTGTTTTAGGATTATTATAAGATTAATATTGTAAGGATTCTTGGGCAGTCACCATTTCTTTTCAGGAGCTGTTACTCTCCGTTGATCATTCACCTTCATGTTCCTTTTTCTGAGGCTATATTGGTTTAGACCTTTCATTGTTTTTGCTAGTTGTTTTTCTACAGCTTTTCCTGTTGTTAACTTTTAATGATCCCATTTGTTTTCTAGGCCAAATTCACGTGTCTGCCAGTTTACTGTTTTTCCTTTTACTCTTGTCTATATTTTCTTTGTCATACGTAGCCTTTGGGAGTGTAAACAAAAGTTAATCTAAACAAATGTGTGCAATGCCTGAAGCATGATAAGCTGCAGAACTATTACACTGTTCACTTCATAATATTGTACACTAAACAGAGTATTATTATGATAGTAATACTGAGTACCACAAGCAAGATGTTGTAGTTTAAAGGACTTCAGTAAAATTGATGAAAATTATTGTGTTGTGTTTTCAATCAGTTTAGTTTTCCCACAACAATCCTACATGAATCCTGCAGAAGAATTTTTCCCCACCTCTACATCTTTCTGTCCCCGTGGGCCCAAACTGATAAATTAAGTTGCTGTGGTCAACCACAATCTCTTCACACATTTATTCAATACAAGAACTTTTCTTGGGAAGTATCAATTTAATCATATGCTGTTTGCAGGTTAAAGAAATATTTCACACATAATGCAATCATGACATTATACTCACAAAATATATCTATCTATCATAGTAGAATGGCTTTTTCAATATCTTGTTTCCCAGACATCTGGCCTAGACTTTGGTATTCAGGGGAATGTCTGGGCTGGCATGGCATTTCTGGCTCTCACAACTTAACTACTAATGTATTTATATATATATAAAAATTCCCTTCTCACCCTCCGCGGGTGGTCTTTGTTTCATCCTCTGAGCTCGGGTCCTCTACCAGAGGCCTGGGAGCTTGAGGGTTCTGCACAGTATCTTAGCTGTGCCTAGAACTGCACATTTCTGGACTGAGATGTCTGATGTTGTTCCTGGGATCTGTTGTAGCCACTGCTCCAGTTTG
>NC_051451.1:1058505-1090715 GCF_001649575.2 Kryptolebias marmoratus | reverse complement strand
GGGCCCTAGGGGCAGTCACCCCCAAACTGGAGCAGTGGCTACAACAGATCCCAGGAACAACATCAGACATCTCAGTCCAGAAATGTGCAGTTCTAGGCACAGCCAAGATACTGTGCAGATCCCTCAAGCTCCCAGGCCTCTGGTAGAGGACCCGAGCTCAGAGGATGAAACAAAGACCACCCGCGGAGGGTGAGAAGGGAATTTTTTTTGTATATATATATATATATATATATATATATACACTATGGTTTAATGGTTTATATTTATTGTTTTTGGCCTCATCAATGCTGTATATATATATTCAGGGTCCACAGTTTTAATGATTTCAAGTATTTGTTTGTTTATTTTTACATAATTTGGGCTTTCAGCTCATAAAACCCACGAAAACAGGATTTCAAAAAATTAGAATACAATGGTGACCCTTAAGCTGGATTCATTCTACCCAGAAAGTGAGGAAATCGTCTCTCAGTCAGGAGGATGTGAGGTGATCTTTTTCGCATGGGGATTTCATACTCCATGAGAACCCATGGTGCAGAACTCCTTCTCCTTGACAGAATGGATTTCTTCCTGCTAGCATCTCCACTCTTCTGTCCCTGTTACAGACGTTTACTTCTTTTATCATGACCAGACATTTTTAATGTACAGACTGAGACAGTGTGCCATTTGGCATTCGCAGTTTTGTTACAAAGAGAAATTTACTGTTTCCAACAGATCTTGCACAATAATGAGCGAATGTAGGCAACATGTCCCTGAGCTGCGTTTGAAGCTGTAACTTTGAAAAAAGTAATAAAAATAAATAAATCATATATCTCTCATTAACCAGGCATTAAACAGACAGACAAATTTTTGGAATCCCAACTGACCAAAAACAGGAAAGGTTTAATCCGATGTAATGTCAGACAGCAAAAAAAAAAATAAAATATATATATATATATATATATATATTGCGTATACCCACACACTTTGCATCTGGCTTTTTTATGCAACATGAAAACCATTGTCACTAGACACAAAATCAGCATTCATCTGTTAGAACTAATTTGCCTTATGAGGTTGCACGGTACATTTCTGTAAAAGTTGGTTTGCTTGAAAAGTCAAAAAGATGTCATGAGGAAGCTAACTAATGAGAAATGTGTTATACTGAATCAACATCACTTTTAACTTCTTGACTTATCTTCCTGTAAAATGGGAATCCCTGTGAGTCCAGATGTATTCTCTGTTACACCTAATTTTCCTCCAACTGGACCAGTTTAGTTCATCCCATCACTGATTGCCAATCCCAAAGGCCCTACTGGACATATGATACCAAAAAAGGTTGCCTCCATCGTGATGCCAAGTCTTTGATCTGACAGCCAAGACAGCTCTGATACGTGCTTATCAGTGAAAACAAGGTTCCTTGCTCTTTCCCTGTCTGATATTCCTCTGCATTTTCTCAGTTTCATCCCACTCTGGCACAATCACTTTCCAGCTTTCTTGTCTTCTCAATTCCCTGCTCTTTTCCTCTGTGTACCCTTCCTGTGCCCTTTCTTCCTCCATGTACATATACTTTGCTTTTTCTTATCTCTTCCTCTTTTCTGGCTCTTTTGAACTCACACGTTCTTTCTTGCTTCCTACTCTCTCCTGCAATAATAGCCCTTCTTATCTGTCCACAGCCTGTACAGTTCTACACTGGTTTTCTCACATACACAGTCAAAGATTAAAGTCTACTCAACCAGAGAGTTGAACAATGAGCAAAGGGAACCATTTGCTTGTTTCTGGCTAACTTTGGGCATTTCTATTTGCAGGATTTCCCATCTGCAAAACACTTACTCATTTTTTTTTTTATAAAGTTGACAAAATGTGAAAAAAAGCAAAAACTGCAGACCTTTGTAATAGATCATTTGTCTGTCTTTTGCCCTAGATAACTTAACTCATTTTGGTACAAAGCTAATCCACATTAAGTCATGTGTGAGATCTAAAACCATAATATAATATACACAAGTCTTATGAACTTTTGGTTTTTTCTTTCTGGTACAGCTCATTTAAGTTATTTTAGCCTACAAAAAAAGGTCAGAAAAAACAAAAACAGGCCTAAGTTAATCATTTAAAAATATGTATGGTTGGTGAAGAATAAAGTCTACATAGGAAGTCTGTTTAATTGTAAAGTGTTACAGAAAAAAGTTAAACTTATAGAAAGTATATTAATATATGATAATTTGGGGATGGCACATATTTTTAGTAATTTTATTTTTGTTCCCTTTTAGTTTTGTTTTCAACTGATCAGGCTTGATCTGTTTGTACAAACATCTGTCTCCTGGGTGATTAGATTGCAGCTGGACAGCTGGACCACCTAATAAACTGATTCTCACAATCCTTATCAATGTTTTTTTTTTTTTTTTCCAGAAACACATCAATTAGCAGATTACCAAGATGTTAACTGGTTGACTTCTCTCTGTAAAGTAATGTCTTGATGATTTTTGATGCTTGCTGTGGCCAACTTGTTGTAAAATGCTCTGTGTCAATTACATCACAATAATCAGTCCTTCATAGCATTAAGTCACATGAGACAGTGAGCTGTACTGTGGTGGAGCTTTTTGAAATAAAGTGAGTATTTTGTTCTGACAGGGACCTCAGTGAAGTCAGTTGTGCACTTGCATCAAAATAATACTTGAAAATGATTTGATGCAATAGATGTATTAGTCTCTAGTACGATTGAGGGAAGTCCAAATTAACAAGGCTATTGAATTTCTAATTTTAAATAAAATAAAATACAAAAACCCATGCAACTTAAGTCAAAAAGTATATTTTTAAATCAAATAACATATGTATAAATATGAAGATACAATGCCAATAAAAATATTCACCACTTGAATATTTTATGCTTTTGGTATTGTCATACAATGACCTTCTTTCCAGAAAAAAAAAAAAAAAGATTAAAAAAACTTCTTCCATGTCAAAATAAAATAAAATTTCTACAGAGTAAGATCAATTAAAAAAATGTGATGTTGTAAATTTCCAAGGCCCTAAACATCCTCAAGAGTTCTGTTGAATCCGTGTATCATTCGTTCTTAGGCTCAGATCGAAACATGAAATGGAAAAACGGGCAACGACATGTCTGCCACGCCCATCTCCACCTGTTTGTAATCATTCTCATTCACCTGTGCCCATTTTCCTCATTATCCTCTGAAAATATGGTTATATGTGTGTGTGCATGTTACTGTAAAGTTGATTTAACTTGTCCAAATGTCCACACTAAATGTTTGTGACTGAACTATGGCATAGGCCAGTCTCAGTTTGCATGTGTAGATTTTCTTTGGTCTGGTTGCTGTGGAGATGACTGCATCCAAAGAGCTCCTCTTCAATCAAGTCAGTACCTGTTACATTTCTGAAGTAGTTTAAAGTGTAAAGGGGTTGAATGTGACACTACATATCATTATTTGTTTCCCAATTTGGCAAATGTTTCTCTTTCAGCAAAGAATGGTGGGACACATTGAATAACTGTCATCTTTGCTGTCACAATTTGATTAGATTTTTTTAACAAAAATTGTTTTTTAGTATCTCTTCACTTGCAGATCTTCTGGCCATTACCACATAACTCTTCAAAAATCTTTTTAATAAAGTAGTGCAGAAAAATTAATGCAGTGAATCAAATAGTTTAGTGACTAATGTCATGAGCCAATGAACATTGTACTCTTTGAACAACTGTTTTTTATCAGAATAAAATGAACAAAATATGAAATTAATTTTTTTCTTTCGGTGGTTGGGTTTGGTTTAGGTTTTGGACGCTTGTTTAGGTTTTTTTATATCCAGTTAAAGATGGCCAATAAGGCACTGAAGAAAATGTGCTTTGCACATGAATGAACATGCATTGTTGTGCATGAGTAGTAAATGTGTAGATAGGGCTTTGTACGTGCTAAAGAACGGATCTGTCACCATTCGAAAGTGTCTCAAAGATCTACTTTGCACTTTCACATAGTTGCAAAAAAGAGACGGTTATTTATGAATCATTTATGTAAAAAAAGAAGAAAAAAGAAAAGACAAAACACCCTGCATACTCTTCCATTTAGCTGGTACAGTAAGTTACACATCAGAAGCAGTCGAGTAGGGAAATAATGCTTTATGCTGATAAATTGCAGCTCACAGCAGTAACAGTACAAAATGTTCTCATTGCTTTTCACATGATGTACTCTGAAGGATCGCCTAACAGGAGGGTCTGACTTTCACACTTTTACTGGCATTAAAAAACGATCTGAAATAGCTGTAAATGCTGCTTCCTGTTCCATCCTTCCCTCTTTGAACTACTTTCCCTCTCATTCTGTCATGGTATATTTCAGTTAATGGCCTCTGTTTCTCAGACACACACAGTTTTGTCTTCTTTCTGACAAAAAAAAACAAAACATAAAAAGATACTTAAACCCTACCTACAAAGAAACATAAATTCCCATAAGGTTTACTCTTTAAAGAGAGAATTATTTGAAAAATTAAATAAATCTGTGTGGTTTTTATGGTATAGATTTGAGTGAGAGAAAAAACATACACTGTTCTGCAGAAGAACAAGTTTGATGTAAAAAAATAAAATAGTATTTATTCAGGGCATGCATATTTCTCACTGACTTGCATACCAAAATTTTAAACAACAATATCGCATGATCTGCTGGCGCTCAGAGTCAGTACTGCCAAATATACAATAATTATCATATTTATACAATAGTTTTAGGGTCCAAACAATACACAATAGTTTTAACAAAGTTTGAATATATAATAGTTTTGACATTTTCATACATTGTAAAAAAAAAGTCATGCAAACACTAGAATATACATATTATCAGAAAATCTGAATGCATGTTCTTCCACTTCTGAATGCCTGTTTACCAATCACAACACACACACACACCCCCCCAGACACACACCGACACACACACACACACACACGCTGCCTGACTGAGAAAGCGCATGCACCAACCACCACCACTGACAAAGTGCACCCTCACTCCACACAGACAAAAGGTTGGTCAAAATACAAGTTTCAAAGTAGTACAATAGTTTGTCATTTCTTATCTGTCAGCCCTGCCCAAAGTATGTGTTGGAAAGGATTTGCAGATACAATGCAAATTTTTAGCTCAAAATTAGTTAAATTCACAGAGTTATAACATTTATGTGTCTCCTATGTTTGATTTACTATGGTGACCATCTTGAATCTGATTGACTCCTAAAGTTAATCATTTGTTGTTGTACTTCCACTAATTTCTTACAGTGTTCAATTAAAATCTACACGTTGGTTGACAAGATCTTTTGCGTATAGACAAAGACACACACAAACATAGGCAGTTACATGACTGTTTGCTTTTCATGTCAGTGATATCCATCCATGTTCTCTACCCACTGTTTCTTTTCTGGGTCGTGGGGGAGCTGGTTCATAGAGACAAATGAGACAAACCATTCACACTCTCAATTTTTAGAGTTACCAAATAACCTAACATGCATGCTTTTGGTCTGTGGGAGCAAACCCACACATACACAGGGAGAACATGCAAAGTCCTCACAAAAGAGCAGGGAGGCAAACCGGCAACACCTACTACAGTTGCATTTTATATTTTCAGCAACTGCAGCAAACTCCTGTCAGGTCTTAAATATTAAATGCATTTATTTTGTTTGAATCAAGGCCTTTAAAAATGCTTACATTTAAAGTTTTACATTTTTTGAATATTTATATGCAGACCATGAAAACCATTCTTCTCAATTTTTTTTCTCTTTTTACATTTTGCATATAATTTTAGCAAACCCATTTCTTCTCAAGCTTCTCCATCTCTTATTTTGTTTTTACAATGTACTCTGGAGCAAAATATGTTGCACATCTTAGCTACTATTTGTGAAAATATCAGTGACATTAAGGAAAAATCTTTTAAAAAATCCTCAAATTGAAAGTCCATCTGAGTGTTTTGCTGATTAACAAGCAAAATATATTTTTACATAATTAGTGACGAGTTTCTATTGTTCTCCCTGAACAATCAGCTGAACATGACAACAGAAAAAAAAAAAAGAATAAAACTTTCATAGTCGAATGCCCATTCATTGGGTTTTCCAACTTGTGACCTTTTAATTCAAAGCTTACTTTTCCTCATCATACTATCACCACTGTTTAGCAATCTAAGTAGAGACATCCAGTGGATAAAAGAACCAAAATTGTGAACATAGATCAAAAGCAAAACATTATGAGACCAATTAAACTAAAAGGACAAAAAAAAAAAACACTTTAAAAACAGCTAATCTCTGGAATCATCAACAGTCAGATGAAAACACTTTCATGAATCATTTATTTCTGAAATTAGGTTGATGTGCTACTCTTAGTCTGTTAACATATTTGACATGTTTCACAGTTCTTTGCATTAAACATTTTCTCAAATTGCATGATTTATAGCAACACTTTGAAGTGATTTAATGTGACATTAGTTATCAAGCCGTATGAAACATTTTACAATAGTTAATGGCATTTAAAATAAGCGATCACAACTCTTTTATTGTCATACCTTTGCACAAATCTGTACAAAGGATTTATTATTTCAGTCACAATGAACCAAAGTATAAATATTTTCCTGTCAAACTCTGTTAGACAAAAAGGGCTTTCTCCCTGACATAAAGTCCATCCATCCATTCATTTTCTTTACCCGCTTCTCCATTTTGGGTCGCAGGGAGCTGGTGCCTATCCCCAGCAGTCACTGTGCGAGAGGCGGGGGACACCCTGGACAGGTCGCAAGTCCATCGCGGGGCCACATAGAGACAAATGAGACAAACAACCATTCACACTCACACCTAGGGACAATGTTAGAGTCATCAATTAACCTAACATGCATGTTTCTTGGTCTGTGGAAGGAAACCGGAGTACCCGGAGTAAACCCACGCGAGCACAGGGAGAACATGCAAACTCCACCCAGAAAGGCCCCAGGTCGGGAAGCGATCCTGCAACCTTGACATAAAGTCTTGACTGAAAAAAACTTGTTTTAAAGACTAAGTTGATCATTTTATCATTCATCCCACATTTGCTGCTCATTCAAATGGCCTTAAAACCAGCAGGTTCTTATCGATAAGAAGCACTAAGAGAGGGTCTCTCACCAGTTGGTGTTTTTCTGACTTTGCTGGTCAATGTGATAATGCTACGCTGTGTGCATTGCTCATGGTTTAGAGAGATCACAAAATGAAGCAGCACAAAGTAAACTATTGACATTTTAGTAAAAAACTCAGTGTTAGACTGAGTACTTAAAGAGAGTGTCCAAATGACATCTGGTTCCTGCACGATCTTCTGCATCTTTCGTTTTAAGTTTTAACTTATGATCTGCAGTGTCTATATGAAAAAAGCTTACAATATAGGTAAACTTTGTAAAATATTCTTAACGAGAAAATAATTCAACCATTTTTATGATATTAGTTCTCATGCTAAAAGTGACAATAGTGTTTCTGCCTGTGTCAGTGTGCATGTATGCGTGTATTTGTGATGAACAAGCGGATGGATTTTATGAAAACTATTAGAAAGAAATCTTAATTTTTGCAGTCAATCCAATTCAAAATGATTGCCACTGCACTCAAATTCTACAAATTAAAAAATGGTTGTAATTCAGTCAATTTTACACATATTGAGGTAAACATTTGATGCGGTAGCAGCTGAAACTTTATAACACATACGCTAAACATAACATCTCACATAATCAAGTAAGATTTCCGTTCTCATCTTCATCATCTTCATCTAAAAGTATGGGATGAAAGATGCCAAGTGATATGAATTCAGTTGGGAGTGCTAGGTCTTTAACTTATAAAACCTTTTCGCATCTTCTGCATAAAATCCAATATATTAAAAATTTTAAACCAGGCGAAAGAAAATGTCAAAGTTTTAAAGAAAGATAGAAAGCACTACATAATACAGCTTAGTATGTACCTGCTTTGTACAGAGGGCTTCCCTGGTACTTTAGGGGACCAGGTTACATTATGTGTTGTGTGTTTGTGCATGTGTATACTCCACACCCCTTGCCAAGGCTTAGCAACAATGTACCCTCTGAAAGTGTTTAAGATGGAAACTAAGATCAAGGCAACTCAGAAAGAAATCAGCCCATTGTCTTAGCAACCAAAAGGTGAGTTGAAAAAGGATGCACGACAGAAATTCCACAACTTTTCCATTCCCAAGGCTCTAGAAACTGCCAAACAACGCCTCAAACCAAAGTGTACTCTCAATGGTGGGGGTATAACAAGAGAGTAGATCCACCGAGAGCTGAGACTGAGCAATAGTGGAGAAGCATATGGGAGAAGAAGACATCACACAATGATAATGCCCCATGGGTTCAGGATCTAAGATCGGAACACACCAATCTCCCAGAGCAAGAACCACTAACCATAACAGTGGCAGACATCCAATACAGAGTCTCAGAAATGAAAAGCTGGACTGCACCAGGGCCTGACACGATTCACACCTACTGGCTAAAGGAACTGACTGCTCTCCATGAATGTCTAGCAGGACAAATGAACCAGCAACTGATGGGATCCACCCTGAGTGGTTGATCTGAGGCCAGACAGTATTGATCATGAACCCCCCCCAATTCCTTCCAACTACTGACTAATCACCTGCCTCGGTACAACATGGAAGCTCTTATCAGGCATCATAGTGGCTAAGATGAATAGGCACATGGGTCAATACCAGCACCAACACCAGGGAGCCAAGCACCAGCTGCTAGTCGATAGAACGGTAGCTCGAGACCAGACACACAAACCTGTGCACTGCCTGGATTGACTACGGAAAAGTCTACAACGCAATGCCCCACACATGGATACTGGAGTGCTTGAAACTGTATAACATCAACAGGACACCAAGAGCCTTCATTGAGAACTCAATGGGGATGTGGAAGATAACTCTAGAGTCCAATTCAAAGCCAATTGCACAAGTCAGCATCAAATGCAGCATTTATCAAGGTGATGCTTTGTTCTCACTCCTGTTCTGCATGGGCCTGAACACTCTCAGCCAGATGACTGCAAAGAGTGGCTATGGATACTGGTTCCAAAATGGAACAGTCATCAGTCACCTCCTCTACATGGATGACATCAAGCTGTATGCCAAAAGTGAGCGAGACATCAACCCACTGATCCACCTCACCAGGATATACAGCAAGGTCATTAGTATGTCATTCAGACTTGATAAGTGCAGCTGAATGTTGTCCAAGAGAGGTAAGGTGATCACAGCTGAAGGGGTTGAACTACCTGAAGGCAACACTGCAGATCTCCAGGACAGCTACAAATACCTTGGTATGCTGCAGACAAATGGCAACCAGGATGAGGCCGCAAGGAAGTCAGCCACAACCAAATACCTACAGAGAATCAGGTCCTGAAGAGCCAGCTGAATGATAAGAACAAAGTCCAAACCGTCAACACATATGCAGTGTCAGTCATCAGATACCCTGCTGGTATAATAACCTGACCAAAGGAGGAGATAGAACCCACTGACATCAAGACACGAAAACTCCTCACAATGCATGGATGGTTTCAGCCTAAGTCCAGCACCCTGAGACTGAACACTAAGAGAAAGGAGGGAGGCAGAGGACTAGTGAGCATCAGAGCCACTATAAAGGATGAAACAACCAAGATCCTGGAGTACATCAGGAAGAAAGCCCCCAATGATGATCTGCTAAGTGAATGTCTCAGACAGCGGAAACCCATTGTGGAACAGGGAAAAGAGAAACCCTCATGGAAAGACAAGACCCTGCACAGCATGTACCACTGGCAGATTGAAAAGTGGCTGATATCAACAAATCCTACCAGTAGCTAGAAAAGGCTGGACTGAAGGACAGCACAGAGGCACTAATCATGGTAGCACAAGAGCAACAGAGACCAGAGTCTATCATACCAGGCAGGACCCAAGATGCAGGCTGTGTAAAGATGCACTGAGACAGTCCAGCACATAATAGCAGGATGTAAGATGCAGGCAGGCAAAGAATACATGGAACACCATAACCAAGTGGCTGGAATAGTTTACAGGAACATCTGTACCGAGTATAGACCGGAAGTCCCACAGTCAAAGTGGGCTGACATTTAAATCTGGACAAATCTCTGCAAGTAAGCGATCAGGCCGAAAACCAATGCAATCCCTCAGGGAACACTGCATTAAAAACTAACATTATTCTGTGATGAATATTACCACATGGGTTCAGGAACTTCTCAAAAAATCATTGTCAGTGAACACAGTTCATTGTTACATTTACAAGTGCAAGTTCAAACTCTACCATGCAAAGTGAAACCCATATATCAACAACAACCAGAAATGTACCTGGATGCTCTGGGCCCGAGCTCATCTGAGATGGACTGATGCAAAGTGAAAAAGTGTTCAGTGGTCTGACGAGTCCACATTTCGAATTGTTTTTGGAAAACATGGGTGTTGTGTCCTCTAGGCCAAATAGGAAAAGGACTGTCTGGATTATAATCAGCACAAACTTGAAAAGCCAGCATCTCTGATGGTATGGGGGTGTTTTAGTGCCCATGCCATGGGTAACTTGAATATCTGTGAAGGCACTATTAATGCTGAAAGGTACGTACAGGTTTTGGAGCAATATATGCTGCCATGCAAGCAACAGCTTTTTCAGGGATGGCCCTGCATTTTTCAGCAAGAAAATGCCAAGCCACATTCTGCACGTGTTATAACAGTGTGGCTTCCTAGTAAAAGAATGCGGGTACTAGGCTAGCCTGCCTGCAGTCCAGACATGTCTCCCATTGAAAATATGTGAAGCATTATGAAGCACAAAATACAACAACAAACTATTGCGCAACTGAAGTTGTACATCAAGCAAGACTGGGAAAGAATTCCACCTTCAAAGCTTCAACAATTAGTGTCTTCAGTTCACAAACGCTTATTAAGTGTTGTTAAAAGGAAAGGTGATGTAAGACATGGTAGACATGTCCCTGTCCCAGCTTTTTTGGAACGTGCTGCAGGCATCAAATTCAAAATGAGTGAATATTTGCAGAAAACAATAAAGTTGATCAGTTTGAACATTAAACATCTTGTCTTTGTAGTGTATGCAATATAATATATGTTCATTTCATTTCATTGAAATTTGTAGTGTATCCAATAGAATATAGGTTGAAAAGGATTTGCAAATCATTGTATTCTGTTTTTATTTGTTTTACACAACATTCCAACTTAATTGGAATTAGGGTTGTATATGTCAGGTTTTTGAATCTTTCTAAAATGAGCAGCTCAGCGTCAGACAGACACGGGAAACCAAGATAACAAGAAGTGAGTTTATTTACAGTGAACCAGGTGAGGCGAGAATGACCGGAACTAGGAGCTGCGAACAGAGGGTGTAGTGAGTCTCAAGTTTGCCTTGGAGAATGAACAGGTGAGTAAATTGAATTGACTTCCAGGAGAGAGTTCTTACGGTGCGAAGAGTAGTCCACGGCGCGGAGGTGAGTACAGGAGGTAAGTATATCCCAGTAGCAGGTTAGCAGATTCTCCAGGAGGCAACAGGTAATATCCTTTTCAGGGCAGGCAGACAGGCACAGGCAAACAGGTAGATGTCTTAGTTTCGAGGCGAGTTCCCAAAAACAGACCAGACTGGATCCACGAAGGTCAGGTTGTCCTAGGTAGGCAAAAACACAAAGTACAAAAACTCAGGAGAAGTTCACGAGATTACAGGTAAGTCTGCAAAGGGCTTAGCACTTTACCACGAAGGCAAAATAATGCTCCAGCGCTGGTCTGGTTCCCACCACGGCCTTAAGTATCCATGTCTCCTGATGAGCCTGATCTGCCACAGGTGTAGAGGGAGTGGAGAAGAGCTGCCAATCAGCCGCCGAGACGGCCTACCAGGAAGTACAAAAACTACAACACCTCCAGAATCACCACAGTACCCCCTCCTCAATGATCGCCTCCAGGCGACCCCGGACGCTTCTCCGGATGCTCGTTGAAAAAAAGAGGTAATCAAAGTAGGGTCTAGAATGAACGATCTTGGGATCCATGACCGCTCCTCAGGCCCGTAACCCTCCCAATCAACCAGATATTGAAAACCCCTCCCCCGACGACGAATATCCAAAATCTTCCTGACCGTGAAGGCCGGATGGTCATCAATGATGATGCCGATGCCGATCTGCAAACCTCTTGTTTTGCTGTGCGGTCCTTAATAGAGCAACCTTGGTCTGTCGCCAAATCCTGCGGCAGCGCTTGATGTGGGCCTGCACCGACGGGACCAGTATCTCGGTCTCCAGACTGGGGAACAGAGGAGGGTTATATCCCAACGACGCTTCGAAGGGGGAGAAACCTGTAGCAGAGGATGTATGTCCGTTATGTGTATATTTGACCCAAGGTAAGTATTTACACCAGGATGACGGGTTATTGTTGATAACACACCGCAAGGCGGTTTCGAGCTCCTGGTTGCATCGTTCTGTCTGGCCGTTTGTTTGAGGGTGGTAACCTGAAGACAAACTAACTTGAGCACCGAGAGCGTTACAAAAAGCCTTCCATACCTGGGAGATGAACTGCGGACCCCGATCCGAGACTATGTCCAGAGGGATCCCATGTAGCCGGAAGACGTGGAGTACTAGGAGTTGAGCCGTTTCGAAAGCTGATGGTAGTTTCTTCAGAGGAATGAAATGGACTGCCTTAGAAAACCGATCAATAATGTTTAAAATGACCGTGTTACCCTCAGATGGTGGAAGTCCGGTGACGAAGTCCAGGGAAATGTGCGACCAGGGGCGAGCAGGTATGGGTAAGGGTTGCAGTAGACCAGCCTGAGGTTGATGGAGAGATTTATTACGAGCACAGATAGGGCATGCATTTACAAAATCCTTTATGTCGGCAGACATAGTAGGCCACCAAAAATGCCGTTTAGTAAACGCCAACATTCTGGAAATGCCCGGATGACAGGTGAACCGATGATTATGAGTCCAATCTAGCACCTTACCCACAATGCTTCTGGGGATATACCTTCTACCCAGGGGTCCTGTGCCTGGATCCGGCTCCGTCTGCTGCGCTACTGCGATAGTGTTCTCTATCTCCCAGACTAGAGAACCAATGAAACAGGTGGAAGGAAGTACACACATATCAGCTTTAGGAGAATCAGAGGCTGAGTACTGTCTGGAGAGGGCATCTGGTTTGACGTTTTTGGATCCGGGTCTGTAAGTGATAACAAAGTTAAATCGAGTGAAGAACAATAACCACCGGGCTTGCCTAGGATTGAGTCTCTTTGCGTTTTGAAGGTAAATGAGATTTTTATGGTCCGTCCAGATCATGAAAGGTTCAGTAGTCCCCTCCAGCCAGTGTCGCCATTCCTCCAAGGTTAGTTTAATAGCCAAGAGCTCACGATCTCCCACATCATAGTTTTGCTCTGAAGGGGATAATCGTCGGGAGAAAACAACACTGCCCCGACTCCTGTATCTGAAGCGTCAACCTCCACAAAACACTGTCTCTCGGGATCAGGATGACAAAGGATGGGGGCTGACGAAAACAGAGTCTTTAGTTTGCCAAATGTCGTGTCTGCTGCAGGAGACCAAGTGAATGTACGGAGTGTGGACGTAAGCTGCGTTAACGGTGCTGCTACACGACTGTAGTCCTTGATAAACCTTCTATAAAAGTTTGCAAAACCCAGAAAACGTTGATGCTCCTTACGGTTAGCTGGGACTGGCTATTCAGTGACTGCTCGGATCTTTTCTGGGTCAGTGCGATATTGTCCCTTTTCAAAAATGAACCCCAGGAAAGAGACAGTAGAGACGTGAAACGCACATTTTTCTGCCTTTACGAACAGTTTGTTTTCATACAATCGTTGCAGCACAGCCCGAACGTGAGTCTTGTGAGTCTCCAGATCACTTGAAAAAATCAAAATATCGTCAAGATAAACGAAAATGAAAATGTTGAGGAAGTCGCGCAAAACATCATTGATTAGAGCTTGGAAGACGGCCGGGGCGTTAGTGAGACCAAACGGCATCACTAAATATTCAAAGTGCCCCAACGGGGTCTTAAATGCCGTCTTCCACTCATCCCCCTCCTTAATCCTCACCAAATGATACGCATTACGTAAATCTAACTTTGAAAAAATGGTTGCCGAATGGAGTCTTTCATGAACCGAATCGATTAACGGGAGTGGATATTTGTTTTTAACTGTGATCTGATTTAACCCCCGAAAATCAATACATGGTCTGAGAGATTTGTCTTTCTTTTCAACAAAAAAAAAAACCCAGCTCCCAAAGGAGAAGTAGATGGTCGGATTATACCAGAAGCTAGCGAATCATTAATGTAATCTTTCATTGACTCGGTCCAGACAGATGATACAACCGGCTAGATGGGAGAGGACCTCCGGGGAGCAATTCGATCGCACAGTCGTAGGGTCTGTGTGGAGGAAGGGAGAGAGCCTTGCGCTTACTGAACACCGACGCAAGATCGTGGTAAGTTCGAGGAACCCCAGACAAGTCTATGTCCTCCACCGTTTCCTCTGAACCCTCAGCAGATCGAGCACCAGCAGACTTCAAACAGTGCAGCAAACAAAAATTGCTCAAAGACTCCACTCGTCTCTCTACCCAATTGAAAATGAGGTTATGTTTTGATAACCAGGGAAAACCAAAAATGAGCTGCGGAGAAGAAGTGGAGAACACAAAAAACTCACAGAACTCACGATGATTTCCAGACACTAGTACTTGTAAATTGCTGACCCGATGAGAAATGAGAGAGATGGATTGTCCTGTTAACCCAGTCACAGAGCGAGCGGAATCCAGGGGAGAAACAGGTAAGTTCAGTTGCTCCACTAGGTCTTGGGAGATGAGATTTACTTCCGAGCCCGAGTCCACCATGGCTGCAATGGGTAGGGTAGTCCACTCCGTGATGATACTCGCTGGAAGAGAGAATAAAGACGTTGGGGAAAATTTTAAGGAACCCGCCAGATCTTCCCCCTCTACTGACGGGCGGAACCGTTTCCCCGAACCGTGCAGTTGGCCACAAAATGTCCCTTCTTTCCACAATATATACATTCCTTCGCCCTGAAACGTCTCTGTCTTTCCTCCGCAGAAAGACGAGTGTGGCCCACTTGCATGGGTTCGGGCTCAACTACAGATGTCTGGGGACTAAACGCTCCTTCAACTTTAAGAAAAACATCGGAACCCTGAGCCCCCTGGGAAATTGAGTTCCGTTCTCTTTACCGCTCCCAGAGTCGATTATCAATCCTAATAGCCAAGGCTATTAGCTCGTCCAGACTTCCGGGTTCATCCCTAGCGGCTAGTTGATCTTTGAGGGTCTCAGATAACGAATTGGTAAAAATACCTTTTAGTGCCAACTCGTCCCAGCCAGCCTCCTCTGCAGTAATTCGGAAATCCACTGAGTGGTCCGCCACCGTTCTTTGTCCCTGGCGTAATGTAAGTAGCCGCTTCGCAGCCTCCTCCCGTTGCAAAGGATGATCGAACACCCGCTGAAACTCCTGAATGAAGTGAGGGAAAGTTAACGTATCGATCGGATGACTGACAAAAAATGCCTGAGCCCAGCGGAGCACTCGTCCCTTAAGAGCTGACGCCACAAAAATTATCTTTGAAGCCTGGGAGGGAAAAAACGATGGAGAGCGAGCAAACGCTAGGTTACACTGAAGAAGGAAACCTCCACAGCGATTGGTGTCGCCTTCAAAACACTCCTACGTTTCACTTCCGGTTCACGGACCAGAGTAGACGGGACGAGACGGGGCGTAGTAACTGTAGGCGGAGTAGGTGGAATTGTGGGAATTAGAGTACCTAATCGATTGTCCAGAGCCACTATTCTGTGAGAGACTTGGTTTAAAGTGGTGCAAGTATCTTGTTGTACCTGGTAGAGCTGTTGAATTAACGTGTCAAACTGATCTAAACGATGTTCATGGTGGACTAACGTGTCCGCGGTCTGTCCGGCACCGGAGCTGCTCTTAGAAGTTTGATCTGGCTGGAGCATTCTGTCAGGTTTTTGAATCTTTCTAAAACGAGCAGCTCGGCGTCAGACAGACACTGGAAACCAAGATAACAAGAAGTGAGTTTATTTACAGTGAACCAGGTGAGGCGAGAATGACCGGAACCAGGAGCTGCGAACAGAGGGTGTAGTGAGTCTCAAGTTTGCCTTGGAGAATGAACAGGTGAGTAAATTGAATTGACTTCCAGGAGAGAGTTCTTACGGTGCGAAGAGTAGTCCACGGCGCGGAGGTGAGTACAGGAGGTAAGTATATCCCAGTAGCAGGTTAGCAGATTCTCCAGGAGGCAACAGGTAATATCCTTTTCAGGGCAGGCAGACAGGCACAGGCAAACAGGTAGATGTCTTAGTTTCGAGGCGAGTTCCCAAAAACAGACCAGACTGGATCCACGAAGGTCAGGTTGTCCTAGGTAGGCAAAAACACAAAGTACAAAAACTCAGGAGAAGTTCACGAGATTACAGGTAAGTCTGCAAAGGGCTTAGCGCTTTACCACGAAGGCAAAGCAATGCTCCAGCGCTGATCTGGTTCCCACCACGGCCTTAAGTATCAATGTCTCCTGATGAGCCTGATCTGCCACAGGTGTAGAGGGAGTGGAGAAGAGCTGCCAATCAGCCGCCAAGACGGCCCACCAGGAAGTACAAAAATACAACACCTCCAGAATCACCACAGTATATATATACATTTATATAATACACACACACACACACACAGTATCCAACACGTCAACATCACAAGTCAACATTACAATCCAGTCAACTTCACAGCGTTTCCCAGCATTCTCCTTCTTCAACACGCTGGAGACAGATGTTCATTGTGTTATTACATCTGTTTCTTTAAAACTCACAAATCTCAAAGATAGATGAAAAACATCATATAGGATTTGGAAAAACACTAAAACATGTTTTTTTCCTTTGGAACAACAGAGTGAGTTTCAATCCAAGACTACAACAGATCCTGTCTGCTGGCTCTTAAAGGGCAACTGGGAAAAGAGAAATACACAGTGATGATAAAAGAAGGAGAGACAATGACAAAGAGCAAAACAGAAAGGGGTTAGACAGTGTGTGTTTGTGTGTGGGTGTGCATGTGTGTGTGTTAAAGATACTTACATGAGCAGTCCAATTACTTTTTGGAGCTGCGGCCAAAATGGATAGAAGGATGGCTAGCTTGAGAGCTACTTCAAGGACTCTTTGGCTGGCAGGCTGTATGGAAGGACAGGTTGCTGAATAGATGGATGAGTGCCCTTGAGCAAGGCATTTAATCCCCATCAGCAACATTCCTCCTCACTTTGCAGCTTTAGCTCCAACAGTACATGAATCACTTTTAGTTTAAAACACTGGTGTCTTTTTTGTCGACATAGAAAGACTTCAGGCATTCTGTGACGCACATTTCAGTCACAACCACATTACACAAATCCAGCACTTTAAACCTTCAATGCACAATAGTTTAAATGTCTTTTTTATTACTCTGTTTGATGTTTTTCATTAAAAAAATACAAATTAGGGATAATTAGTTCATAACAAGTTACAGTGGGTTGTAAATTATGCATCCCTCTTGGTATTTTATTGTTTTACATTGTTGATTTATTTGGATTTTTTATTAATTTAAAAACAATACTTCTGCAAAATGCATTTCATATTAATAAAGGTAAATATGGAAAAACATGTTTTTCAATAGTTTAACTGAAAAATGGTGAAATCATATGCATTTAGTATTCCCCACTCCCCCCAAGAATAAATAAATAAAATAAAATTAATAAATAAATTGCAGAGCAATTCCAGCTTTAGGTCACTAGAGGCTCATCTTAAAGATCTTGGTCAATGTAACTCAGATTTAATTATTTTCCCATTCTTCATAACTAAACAGATGAAGCGCGTTGTGTCCAAGAATCTTTAAATCAAACCACAGATTCTCAGTTGGATTAAATGGACCATTATTGGACATTTAATTGGTTCTCCTTAAGCTACTGGAGTGTTGCTTCAGCAATGTGTTTAGGGTCATTGTCCTGCTAGAAGGTGAACCTCTGTCCCAGTCTCTGATCTCCTACAAGGCCCCTCAAGAAAGTTCCTCTCTAACTACTTCAGTCTTTGTTGCTCCAATAAAACCAAGGCCAGATCAGAACAATGAATATATGATCATACCTGGGCCATTAGATGGGAGTAAGGCGAAGGCAGAAAAGAGGTGGAAAAAAAACAGATTGCAGGTTTCTTTTGAAATGCTGAGAGGGACTTGGTATCAGACAGCTGTAAAAGCTGCAAGATCAAAAATGTTCTCTGATATTATTGTCTCAAACTCTCACAACCTGCAAATTTTTTTACTACACTGAGTTCAGTTCTAAATCATATTGAGTCTGCCCCTCTTGAACCTTCCTGTGAACTCTGTGAAAAATTTCTTTATTTCTTCTTTTTAAAAAAAGGTTGTGTACAGTAGTGTTCATGAAATATTCGTTCAAACGAACAGTGAACGAACTGAACCAAATCACTTTAATCACTGATTTGTTTCTTACTTAGTTCAGTTGAGAAAAAAAAAGTAAAGAAGTAAAATATAAATAAATAAGAAAGAAATAAGAAAAAACAGCTTAGTTCAGTTGAGTTCAGCGGGAGTGGAACTTCCACATTCTGACTTTCCACCCATGACGTAAATCTAAACGACACAGCGGCGGGCACCATGCGGGCAGAGAGGGACTGTTGTTGACACCTGAGCAAATATCATTTGAGATTCATTCACTGTAAATAAACTCCATGTATCACTCAGTGAATGAAATAGTCTGACTTATCCCTGAGGGATTCTAACCGTTTCCTCCTCGCAGGGATTTGCTGTCAGGCTTTTGGCAGCGGCAAACGTTTATCCAAACTAACTGCTAATGTTGAGTAAAGCTCCATGAAAATAAATGGACACACGCCCCGTCCCCAATATCTTAACAGATTGAGGGACACAAAGTAATGAGAGGAGAGGAGAGAGAAGAAGAGCAAATGAGACTCCCAGCAGGACAAGCAGCAGCAGCGAGGCGGGGGGTCCTTAGGTCGTAACAATAATAAGCAGAAAAGAAAGAGGACTCGTTTACGTTTAGTAAACGTGCTGCTTGCTTCTGTAGTGTTGTGGCGCTCGCTAACTTCGGCTACACAGAGAGAGGAGTCTGTCAGAGAAGGCAGGGGAGCGATTTATTCAGTAAATGTACTACTGATTTGTGCATGCGCAGAAACAACGAACTGCCGTAGAGGAGTGATTCGTTTGCTTAATACTTTGCTGGAAGTGGTGCTGTTTATTCGTGTGCTGCACAAATAACCTTAGATTTGGTTCTTTGCCTCTAGCTTTAGAAACTGGATGATTTCACTCAGTCCCAGAGGAGGATCAAAAATGTTCTCTGTGTGATTTAAATGAAACTGAAAATTAAATGCATTTCTTTTTTATACTCCTTTGTTTACAACTCTCAGAAATGAATTGTTTGGTAAAGTTCTTGATGTTTAGCCAGATTTTTTCTATATGAGTGATGAAGATAAACTACAGTATTTATTTAAATATTATGTGTTTCAGTTAGCTCAGTATGTTTTAAAAGCCTGGCAACTTAGAAAGAGGACACTTTATGTTTGAAGGATGTTGATGTTGGTCTCTGTCTGCATCTTTGAAATATGTTTGTACGTCTTATAAGCCCATGGGGGCTGAGCACCTTTTATGGTGTATGGCACAAAAGAAATAAACTAAACTAAATAACTAACTAATAAATTGTGTGAACTGAAGGATTTGGTGAACAACTATTTTGAACAAATCATTTTAATGAACTGATTCTAGTGATTCAGTTTATTCAAAAGAGCTGCCGTTCCCATCACTAGTGAACAGTTGAACAGTCAGGCTGTCATTCCTCCATCATGTCGCCATGTTTTGTTGTGTTTGACCACTTTGAGTTTATCAGCTAATTTCTATTGTGAAGCTATCTGGCTCCTCCTTTGATGTTTTCCTTCTTCAACTTTTATAAGATGTCTTTCCTATACTGGGCTCCTCTATTTTTCTCTATTGTAAATAGCAGTTGAATCCATGGTGTGATGCCAAAACGTTTTAACAATGCTGCTAAGCAACCACTGCTGAGAAAAAAAAGTTTTTTTTGATCCCTCATTGGTGTCAAACTTTATTCCCATATCCAGACTCCCTTGTTTTCCAAATTATTGCAAAAAGCTGTTTACTTTTAAGTAAAGTATTTAATGGATGAAAACTCAAGTCTGAAATCTGGGTCTATTTCAGTTCAGTTAAGTTTATTTGTACAGCTCCAATTCAAAACAAAAGTCATCTCAGTGCACTGTACAACAATATTCACATAGACTACCAAATGCTAATTGGCAAAAAAGTTATCCATCTAAGGAAGCCAGCGGATGTGTTAAACCTTCTCTTTGTCACCATCATGCTGAGAAGCGCATTGGTGACAGTGAAAAGGAAAAACTCCAATATAACAGGAAAAAACCCTCCACCAGAACCAAACTCAGGATGGGCAGCCATCTCACCATAGCACTGGGTTAGGTCTGGTAACTCTATACGACTTGTTCTATTGGACCTAACAGCTTCCTTCAATGCCATAGATCATGAAAGCCTCATCTCAAGACTTGAGTAGTGTGTGGGCATCACAGAGTCAATGTTCCAGTGGTTGAGTTCATACCTCTCAGGTAAAAGTTTTTGTGTTAACATCAAGGAATTTGTTTCTGCCTTTGTGGCTCTATTGTGGGGAGTACCAAAAGGCTCCATTCTTGGAACTATTCACTTTTATTTATACCTGTTGCCACTGGGTAATGTTTTTTTCTTCTAAAAAACAACAATAACATCCCCATAGCATGATGCTGCCAATACCATGCTTCACTGTAGGGATGGTGTTTGCAGCATCATATATGGTGTTGCTCTTAATGCTTGATTTCATCTGACTATAGGTCACTGTGTGCTAAAACCTCAAGAAGAAACAATGGAGAGACAAAAAAAGCTCATTCAGTTGCAGCTCAAGGCCCAGAGAAGAGTTATTGAATCTGAGAGGATGCTCAAGTGACTCCCACCTGTCCTGTTGCTTGTCAATATAGGAGTTTACTGAAGGTTCTGGAAAAGAAGAGTACCAATTTATAATCTGAGCTAGTCAGCTAGTCAGCCCTTTACTCTTCCAGTCCACACAGCTCCACACTCCACACAGAGTGAAGGGCTGATCAGACTGGCTGATATGCAGGGTCAGGTATGCTTCTTGAAGAATTTCCTCTTCACAGAGCTGCTAGGTCAGATGGGTGTTACAGGAGAGTCAGTGCTGAGTCTAAAAGTAACCAAGGTGGCCTTGGTTCACTCAGCCTCCCATACAGGACCTGTGCAAAACTACTCCAGTCACAAATGCCAGAATAGTGACTGATGATCTTGTGCCTTTAACAATCAATGGTGTGGCAGGAGCACCAAATGGGTCAAAACATTTAACTTATTCTTGTAAGATCATTTCACAAAATAAAGACTATGAAGACATTACAACTCATCCAGCTTTGCCACGTCTATGACCTCAAGTGTGTGAGGTGGAGGTTCTCTGAGTCATCATCTTCCTCTTCTGCAGACAAGTTCTGTGCAGAGAGCCCCTGCCAGGAAGGTGGAGTGGACTGACCCAAAGATCACCGTTGGTGTTCCTTACAAGGAAATTAAATGTAAGGGATGGTGATAAAAGTCGTCTGGACCAAAATTACTGGACCCTGTACTGGTCTGGAACTGGCTTCTCTTTCTATCACAATAACCAAGAGACACTGCTTGGCTTGCCTAAAGCTGAGGGGATTGGGCCTATTGGAACCAGGGTTTCTAAACTTTAACAGCATTGTCAACAAACAGGATGTTCTCATCCATGCAGTTCAGCTGCCCTCTGTACTCAGGATTTAGGCTGTGTGCAGGAATGGGGAATATGTTAAATATTTGCCATTTAGACAAAACTGAAAATTAAATGATCATTAACTTTAAATTAGAATTTGTTTGGAAGTATGACACTAGGTTTTACATGTTTTTTTGCTTGTTAAGCAGACTTAAATACTCAGGGATGTCCAGTAAATCATAAGCACTATTATTATTATTATTATTATTGTAATCATTTTGATGTGAAATTTTCCCAATTTTTACAAGTACATTTGCCCTAAACTTGGTGTTGTCTTTCATGTTTGGTTTCATAAGATCACAGTACCATGTCCCACCTGTTTGTGAAATTTCAAACAGTCCATTTTCCTGCCCCTCTTCCTTCTGAAGGTAATGATTGGATCATCAAGGCAAAGAACCTGATTTCCCTCCATTTCTCTTTATTAATATGAAGTGGGTTTTTTCTGGATAATTATTGTTTTTAAAATAAAAATCCAGTGAAATTTCAGGTTGCAAGGCAATAAAATAGAAAGATTACTGAAAGGGATGAATACTTTTGTGAACCACACTACTTTCAGCAATAAAATGGTAGTCTGCCCACCCTGTTGCCAAAAAGCAACAACTATCATTTATTGGCTACTAGTGCAATGCAACATGAGTCAGCTTTTCACAGGCCAACAAACCTTTACTGTTCTTGTCAAAAGCCTCTTTAAAGCATTACTTTATACTTCACATAAAAGTCATCACAAAACATTAGTTACATAATTGTAGGAGTGTGTGGGCAACTCATGGGCTCTCAACTGATTTATTTATTTATTTTATTTTTTGGCCAAATAATGCACCTTAAGGATGATATAATATCTTTCTGAAGTTGTGTTTTGTGTAATCACATTGGTATTCAATGAAGCATAAACAATGAATGCATGTCCTCGGACACTGATGGCTCTTTAATTTGTGAACACAGACAGAATGAATTCATGAAATGGTCACCAACAAACTGATTAGAGTTTGACAAACAAAAACACTTACATTTCATTTTTTTATGATTTGTAACACTTCCATTTTTTTCACACTCAAATAGTTAACACCAGCCCATATTTGCACAACTATAGGCACAATGTCAGCCTCACTTCTTTTGCAAAACACTAAACGTTTATCTACTTTAGACACAAAAATATATCATGACGTACTTCCTGCCATCTCAAAGCTTTGACTTTTCAAAACACCACACCTATGAACTAATTGTTAAAACATATCCACTATGTGTGCAAACAGGTATGAGCTCTATATTGATGCAGCATCTGTGCAGAGATGAATTTGGCAAGGAGGCTTGTCCCACAGTGCTTTGCAAATGAAAACATATCCCGTGATGTTGATGAATTATTTTGGCAGATCCAGCTAAAGATTTTCTTTCACACCCAGTAAATTGTAATTTTATGAGATCTAGTTTTTTATGTGTTTGTTTGTTTTTAAGTCTAAAATACCTTAAGAAATTAGAAGCTTTTTTTGATGGAGTTACGCACAAGACTCAAGCTTGTCAGTGATTAATATCTTATTTTATATGTTTCCTTCTTAAGTTCATGGGACTTCATGTTCTCATATAGAGATATAGGCTTCCCTACACCATAATTCTTTGATTCTTTTAAACTTAGATTTGTCCTTATTAAAAGCACTTGCCATTATTTTGTTGGTGTGGTGTGTGTGTGTGCATATATATATATATATATATATTTTTTTTTTTGTTGTTGTTGTTGTTGTTGTTGTTGTTTTATAATAAATTAACTTATTTCCCTCAGGGCCTCAGTGAAGTAAACATCTATTCTATTCTACCGTATTTTCTGCACTTAAAAGCCTTCAATTTTCTCAAACCACGACGGTGCACCTTATAATCCGAAGCGCCTTATATATGTAAGAAGTTGTAATGTTTTAGTACGACTTTGGTAAACTACAAAGCCTCACCGCTTGTAGGATTAAAGATTAGTTATAGTTGCGCAGGGCTCCGTGTGCAGCGTGTGGACCTCAGCAAGCGGTGGAGGCATTTATACTCGACACTTATGTCGGTGCAGTATTCTTACATGGGTTTTGAACCGTTTGATTATCTTGATTATCTCATAGAGGGATCATATAAATGATTAACAAGTGAACCAGCTGTGCTAGAGCACCAAAATCGTCCATTTTGAATGGAACGCAGTCCGTGCAAAGTTACAAAAATTGGGAGGTGCACGAGGGTGCGCCTTTTAGTCTGGTGTGCTTTATATATGACAATAGTTTGAAAATGGACCATTCATAAACAGTGCGTCTATAATCCAGTGCACCCTATAGTGCGGAAAATACAGTATTCTATTCTTCATTTTGCATTTTGATTTACAAAATATTTTAAAACAGTGTTTGCTTTTAATGTCTTTGAGGTGTCACTAAACCAAAAATCTGGAAAATTAAAATGCACACAAAACAACAGCAGGAAAGTAAACATGAACCTAGAAAAAAAATTTCAAAAGGGCCTGCCACTTGGTGCTTTTACAAGGTGGGATTGCAGCTGAGAGTCACTCACAACAAATAGTCCCCTATGCTACTCAGTGAAAAACATTTTGGTTAAAATTGGTATCAACTATGTTTGATATTTAGCTAAATGTCCTATGATTCAATGGAAAGATTTGAATGAATCTTTTAAAACGTAATGGACCTAATTCAAGATGGTTACCCCAGCTAACTGACATTCACTAACATTAACATGGCTATATACTACCTCAGTTTTCAAATATTTACCTGAGAGTGACATTTTGTAAAATTGTGTGAAATTGTACATAATGTTATTTTCAAGGTTTGACCAAAACAGCTATAATTTCACCATTTCACAACACAGTAAGGTGGTGTTTTTTTTAAACAAATCTGCCATTAACAATAACAAATTTATATGTCATTATATGCTACATTGAAACTTTGTTTGCGGTACTTCCTGTGGAAGCTACTGCGGATGCAGGCAGACTGGTTGCTTCAGTGGACTCTTCACAGCTCTGGGAAAGAAATCATGTTTGACTCTGTTGTTGCAGACTCACATGGTTCTGAGCCTGCCAGAGGGGAGTCTTATGAATAGTGTCCTGGGTGGGTGGGGTCATTGCAGTTCACTGAGGCCCACTGTAGATGGCCAACTGAGTAGATCCCAGGCATTGCAAGGTGGTGCCAACAATCCTCTAAATAACACAGCCCCGAGAACACAGCCCCGAGGCACACTTGTGTTCAGGACGATAGTAGAGGATATGACACATTGAAACCTGTTTGTGATTAAATTCTTGATACACAAACAAAGAGGTCTTCGAGGTGCAGTATCTGCACTTTGTTAACCAGTTTGCTGGGGCAGAGGGAGTTGAATGCTGAGTTGAAGTCAACAAATAGCATCCTGACATGTGTATTTGAGTTTACCAGGTGACTAAGGGCAGTGTGCTGGGCTATGAAGATAGTGTCATCTGTGGATCTGATGTTGGTCAAGGCCAGGTTGAATCTGCGCCTTGATGTGCTACAGTACCAGTCTTTCCATGCACTATATTATCACCTTTGTCAGTTAAACTTTCAGGCCTGTTATGGCAGAGGTTTTAAGCACAGGAGTTACAGAGGCAGTTTTGAAGCTGACCAAGAATACAACAGTAAGCTGATTGGCACATGATTTCAGCACTCTCTCTGGTACTGGTGCATTTCTGGTGTTGAAGGTGCACAGGACCTGCAGTACCTGGTGCTGCTGAAGGATGAGTGGATGGTCATACTCTGAAGGTGTCAACAGCTCAACAGTGTGTTCTCTGCCTGCCTGCAGTTCTCCTCAAAGTAAAAGAAGAAGGTGTTAAGTTGATCCAGGAGAGTAGTGTCATTAGGGCAAGGCATTGTTAGTAATCGGCCATATTTTGAATGCAGTGCCATATAGAGTGAGGGTTGTTTTCCCTGAAGTCTGCTTCTATTTGCTCTTTATATATAGCTTTAGCAGCCTTGATGCCTTTGTTAAGGTCTGCTCTTGCCTTCCTGTAAACCTCCCTGTCTCCTGACCTCAGTGCTGCATCTCTGATCTGGAGCAGTGACCTGACAGTGTTGTTTAACCAGAGTTTTTGATTGGGGAATTGTTTAATCTGTGTCCTTATAGTTAAATTATCTATGCAGAAGTTGATATTTGACAGCATGCAGGAGGTGTAAAGCTCAGTATCTGGATGCTTAAAGAGTTCCTCCATAGTGTTCTCAAAACGGTCTTGCAGGGATAATATGGCCTCCTCAGTCCAGAACTGCACTGACTTGTACTGTGGTTTTGACCTGCAGATGAGGGGCTTGTAAGCTGGTGTCAGGAGCAGTGATAGATGGTCTGAGTGCCTGAGGTGGAGGTATGGATGGGCTTTATAGGCCCCAGCAATGTTTGTGTAGATCTGATCTACAGTTGTGCTTTTTCTTGTTTTAATGTGTACATTTTTATCAACTCTGGGAAGCCCAGTGTTCAGATTTGTGTGGTTGAAATCACCAGTTACAATGAAAAAGCCATCCTATTACTTGTTCTGTTGTCTGCTAATGGCACCATGAAGTCTGCACATCGCTGCATTAAAATTGGTCTGTCAGTGGATATACACAACAGCTACAAATACTGCAGTGAGTTCTCTGAGAAGATAAAACGGTCTACATTTTGGATGCAAAAACTCGGACACATGTCCCCACCTCTCCTCTAACCAGAGTCCGATGTGCAATCTGCCCAGAAGATTGTGTGACCTGCTAGCTGCATGACTAGTTCTGAAATGTTATTCTGCACAAGGTTTATGTTTTTACCACATTATGGTTGTTCATAGGTTGTTGACAATTCAGAAGTTTTTTAATCTATCTTGTTTGCCAGGGAGTAACGCTGGTTTGTGTGGAGCCGCTAGTCTTGCTTGCCCTGTTTCTTCCAACTCTCACAGTGCCCCAGCAGTCATCGTCTTTTGTGTCAATTCTCACTGGTGTATCGTCTCTGGAAACAAGTGAAACTCTTCTAGAACCCAACCTGTTCTGGACTGTTTCTGGCTGAAAAGTTTGATTTGGGAATATGTTAAAGGTGGTGGACAATATGCATTACTTCAAGTAATGCCGGGGCTTTATCTTTTGAATGTGTCTGTGTTTGTATCAGTTCTTTATGTAAGTCTTGTTAATTCATTCATTTTTTTTTTATCAAATAAAAAAGGCTAAACTAATGAGGAATGCATTCAGTTCTCTAATGGAGAAAGATTAGATTTGGAATTCTTTTTTTTAACTACTGTGGATTTAAAGCAACAGTGACAATCAAGCTATCAGTCAAGCTTTTTTAAATTCTCTTCCTCTCCCCCTCCTCTCAGCCCACCACCTGTCACTCCCAGCATGCATCATGCATTTACAAACACGTACATGCACAAATGTGCACAAAGACCTCCTTCCACTTCGCCCCCTACCCTGCCACCCCTGACAAGCACCCTGCATTTTAACTTCAAAATGGGCCTTTTTTTGTTGGAGCTGTCACAAAGTCATCACTCCCTGGTTTAGTCAGAGAAAGAGAAATAGATTGAGAGACGGGGGATATTGACACAAAGAATGAATAAGAGTGAAAGAGTGTGACAGAGAGAGATGTCACCCACGCTTCTTTGCTCCGTCTGAACAAGTCGCATGGCACCAACTGACTGCCTCTGCTCCCACGTTCAGCTTAAAAAAAGAAACGGGAAAAAAAATGTAAGACTTTCTGTCTTTTTTTTTTTACTTGTTAAAAGGCTTTCAGGGTCTTTGTAGACTTTGGTAAAAGGTAACAGAAGAGCAGAGGTGTATGTAGCTTCCCAGTGGAGCAAAACAGTAATTCGGGTATCTAGGGTGTCACTGCTCAGCTGAAATGAATCCTTGTCACTGTTGAACCATGTGAACTGTGATAGCTTGGATTTCAAAGTTTGAAATTATACTTTTTCTGTTGTTTAACTTATATCTCTTCCCACCTTGCAAGCCAAAGTTTTAAATAAAGCTCCTGTGACAACTGTTAGCACTCAGATTATGTGTTGGGGATAACTCTCAGATACTACCACTCAAAATTGCAGGTCAGAAAGGTCTGCTGGTGATTTTGCTTGCCTCTGTATGTGTGTTTGTGTGTCTGTCTGGTACCAATATATTATATAAACCACAAACAAATTTTAGTGAAACTTGCAAAACATAATCATTGGATATACATCAACAACTGTATAGCCTTTGGAGTAAACTAATTCAAAATGGCTGCCTCAGCCAATTGCCCTTATAAAAAACAACAATAGCTATAACGCAGTCAATAGATAGTTTTCTAAAATATGTCATGTTAGTTAGCTGGGATTGTGCTGAGCACAAATGCAATTTGCAAGATTTTTGTCTTTTCTATGAACCCCTAGACAAATTTGAGTAAACTTGCAAAAAATAATTACTGGACACATCTACAACTGATAAACTTTTGGACCCAATCAAATTCAAGATACTCACCACAGTCAACTTACAGGACTGTCTCAGAAAATTAGAATATTGTGATAAAGTTCTTTATTCTCTGTTATGCAATTAAAAAACATGAAATGTCATACATTCTGGATTCATTACAAATCAACTGAAATATTGCAAGTCTTTTATTGTTTTAATATAGCTGATTATGGCATACAGCTTAAGAAAACTCAAAAATCCTATCTCAAAATATTAGAATATTTCCTCAGACCAAGTAAAAAACAAAAAATTATAACAGCAAAACAAAATCAAACATTTGAAAATGTCCATTAATGCACTCAGTACTTGGTTGGGAATCCTTTTGCACAGATTACTGCATCAATGCGGCGTGGCATGGAGGCAATCAGCCTGTGGCATTGCTAAAGTGTTATGGATGCCCAGGATGCTTCAATAGCAGCCTTTAGCTCATTTGCATTGTTGGGTCTGGTATCTTTCAGCTTCTTCTTCACAATACCCCACAAATTCTCTATGGGGTTCAGGTCAGGGGAATTGGCAGGCTAATCAAGGACAGTAATGCCATGGTCAGTACACCAGTTACTGGTGGTTTTGGCACTGTGGGCAGGTGCCAGATCATGCTGGAAAATGAAATCATCATCTCCATAGAGCTTTTCAGCAGATGGAAGCATGTAGTGCTCTAAAATCTCTTGGTACACAGCTGCATTTACTCTGGACTTGATGAAACACAGTGGACCAACACCAGCAGCTGACATGGCTCCCCAAACCATCGCTGACTGTGGGAACTTCACACTGGATTTCAAGCAACTTGGATTTTGCTCCTCTCCAGCCTTTCTCCAGACTCTGGGGCCTTGACTACCAAATGACATACAAAACTTGCTTTCGTCTGAAAAGAGGACTTTGGACCACTCTGCAACTGTCCAGTGCTTCTTTTCCATAGCCCAAGTCAGACGCTTCTTCCGTTGTCTTGAGTTCAGAAGTGGCTTGACCATGGGAATACGGCTATTGTAGCCCATTTCCCGGACACGTCTGTGAACAGTGGTTTTGATACCTGGACTCCAGCTTCAGTCCACTGTCTTTGAAGCTCCCCCAAATTCTGGAAGCGGCTCTTCACAATGCTGTTAAGGCTGCGGTCATCTCTCTTGGTTGTGCCACATTTCCCCCTTCCAACAGACTTTTTGTGAATGTGCTTTGAAACTGCACTCTGTGAACAGCCTGCTCTTTGAGAAATTTCTTTTTGTGTCTTACCCTCCTGATGGAGGGTGTCAATGATGGTCCTCTGGACAGCAGTCAGATCAGCAGTCTTCCCCATACTTGTGATTTAGTTTACTGAACCAAGCTGAGTGTTTTTCAAGGCTCAGGAAACCCTTGCAGGTGTTTCGAGTTAATTAGACGATTCAAGTGATTAGTTGAATAGCCTACTAGTATACTTTTTCACGATATTCTAATATTTTGAGATAGGATTTTTGAGTTTTCTTAAGCTGTACGCCATAATCAGCTATATTAAAACAATAAAAGGCTTGCAATATTTCAGTTGATTTGTAATGAATCCAGAATGTATGACATTTCATGTTTTTTAATTGCATTACAGAAAATAAAGAACTTTATCAAAATATTCTAATTTTCTGAGACAGTCATGTATGTTAGAAAACACAAAACATGGCTATAATTTAATATATTATACAAATATTGTGCTATAATTGTATGTAGTCATAGCTGAGACTTATTTGCAACACATATTCAAAGCTTGACATCTTGCAATACATAGATGACATTGCTTATAGTGATACTCAGTGCACACAATTATTGAATAAAACTTCAGTATTACTGCTGGAGTCAACACTTTTAGGCTGTTGGCAAAATATTGCATTAACCACTGGAGACATTTTAATGGCATTTTCATTTACAACTGATTTGATTTTGGGAGTCAATCCAATTCAACATGGCTGCCACAGCTAATCAAAGTTAGCCATCACAAAAATGTGCAACACATATGCTGAGCTGGATATCTTGCAATATTGCATGAGTGTGCACAAAACATTATTTTCAAGGTTTGACCGAAACTACTTCAACTCCTGGGAAAAAGGAGACAACTGGAAGACTCATATCAGGCTTTTGATAGTAATAAAAAGGTACACAACAAAAAGGGGACTTTACCCAATTTAGACTTAAATATTATAGAAAATTCAATGATGTTGTCTCTTTAGACTTAAAGAAGGTCAGGGAATCAAATTATAATGTACACAGTACTATACAAGGAATTTGTTACGAAATGTAGAGAACTATACACAGAATCTAAACAACAAAGGGTAGAGGAAGCAGCATGCACATAAATACTGTCACCATAGTCAAGAGCATTTAAAAAGGTAGCCTGAACAAGGCTTGTCCTGACTGAAATTAAAACAGGTCCTATTTGATAATGAAAGTCCAACATAACCTTCAGCATTTTTATGCTATCATCCAACCAAATACCCAGATAGCTGTAGTATGATACTCTTTCTATAGGGGCTCTCCTTAGGGTATAAAAGCCAATGTTATCTGGGTTATGGGAGTGACTTCTGGAAACAAGACGCATTTGTCAGGTGTGACGCAGAGAGAGGCGGACCCAGAGCGCAGACTCATCGTTATAGGGGAGAAAGAACTAATTCATTTAAAATAAACACAACAAAAGGCTGATGAGGCAGCCAAGCCAAACTAAAACAAAGATCAAAACGTAGCATAAATGACAAGCAGAAGCAAGACAAGGAACGAACCAGACAGCGCGTACAAGCGACAATGAACCAGCAAATCATGAAGGAGATGACTGGGTTTTAAAGACAGGAGGCAATCAGCAAAAGTGGGCACAGGTGGAATGATTACAAAAACTTGAGGCAGGTGTAGATGGTTGTGGCAGGCAGACATAGACTGCCTGAGATAGACTGAGGAGAAGTGAAATGATGACAGAGGCACAGAGAACAAAACATGAAGGCAACAAAGAGACACTAAACCCAACCCAACCCAAAACAAACCAGAAACAAAAATACTAAATACAAAAGGAAACAACAAAACTGAATCCTGACACCATTTAGTTTTATTCACATTAAACACCAACTGTAAGCCATACCAACAGCCTCTCAACAGCCTGGATTTGCAGCCTGATTTGATAAGGCTTGGTTGTAAGTGATGAATACTTTTATTGTTGATAAGGATGTAACCCAAATAAATTCAACAAATTAATTTGAGTCAGTTCCCAAAAGCACAACAAGGTACTATACTGTTGTCAGGCTTGCCGAAGAAGCTGAAGAATGCAGGCAGAACAAGGAGAGAAAAAAGAAAGGAGAAAAATGTGTTGCACCATCCATAGAGAAAGTTCCACTTTTTTAAAAAAATCTGTCAAAGAAGATTTATTAATCTTTATCTTCTTATATAGTTTCTGTTTTGTGACGACATGAAGACTCATTTTCGGATGAATGAATTTCATTTATGTTGTGAATCTCAGTTCAATTTGCATATTAAAGTGGCATGTTAAGCTAGCGATTAGCCCCATGCTAATATGGTAATATCCTGTAGATTACTGTGTTATTGTATTTTACACAAATTTACCTTTGTGAATGAGATTGGAAATTGGAGATAATTGTTAATTGTGTTAATTGTGATAATTGTGTGAAGGTGATTTATTTTGGTTTATTTTTTACTTTTATGAACAAGTAAGTACTTTAACGGCCCTAAAGCCCTCGTAATTGACGAGAGGAATAGAAGCCCGTGTAACTTCGGGTCCATTTGCCTTTGTTTGTAGAAGTTTTATCCATGTTCAAAACCTTCCATGACCTATCACACATCTATGTACTGGGGAGCCAGTCCACTGCATTCTTCACATGCATCCATCCATCCATTGTCTTCCGCTTATCTGGGGTCGGGTCGCGGGGGTAGCAGCCTAAGCAGGGAGACCCAGACTTCCCTCTCCCCAGCCACTTGGGCCAGCTCCTCCGGGGGAATCGCAAGGCATTCCCAGGCCAGCCGAGAAACATAGTCCCTCCAGCGTGTCCTGGGTCTTCCCCG
>NC_051451.1:1033586-1057245 GCF_001649575.2 Kryptolebias marmoratus | reverse complement strand
CCCCGTTCTGCCAATCCAGAGTACTGCCCCCCGATGTCCACGCGATATTGCAAAGTCGCGTTAACCAACACAACCCCCCACAACATCCAGGGCCCTAAGGAACTCCGGACGAATCTCATCCACTCCCGGAGCCTTGCCACAGAGGAGCTTTTTAACCACCTCGGTGACTTTAGCACTGGAGATTGGAGAGCCCGACCCAGTCCCCAGGCTCTGCCTCCTGAATGGAAGACGTGCCGGTAGGATTGAGGAGGTCTTCGAAGTATTCGGCCCACTGACCCACAGCGTCCCGAGTCGAGGTCAGAAGCACACCACCCTCACTATAAACAGTGTTGGTGCTGCACTGCTTTCCTCTCCTGAGACGCCGTATGGTGGACCAGAATCGCCTCAAAGCCATAAGGAAGTCTTTCTCCATGGCCTCTCCAAACTCCTCCCATGCCTGAGTTTTTGCTTCAGCGACCACCCAAGCCGCATGCCGCTACCGAAACTTAGCGAAAGTTGTGTAAACAACGAAAGCGCTATGGACAGCGTTGGCCCTGTGTTGTTGCTGTTTTTTAAAACTTATGGGGATTCTCCTGAGACTTCAGGAAGAGAGGCGCAGTTGAGAGGCCACAGCTGCCCCGGCTGACAGAAGTGAAGCTGCCATTACACCTGGTGCCTCCGAGTCCTCTGACCACCACCAGTAGACAAGGCAGGTTACCCAAGGAAGGATAGAGCGGGGGCTTAAACCGGCAACCCTCCAGTTACAGAACAAAGCCCTACCTCCTGAGCCACTGCCACTGTAGAGAAGGAAGCTGTAATTTAAGGAGGTTTTACAACTTTAAAAGTATAAATGTGCGCACTCCTAGAAGAAGTCATTGTGCTTTGGTTTGTGGAGTTGAACTGCAGAAATAAAGCAGGAGTGTCCCAGCATAAGACAATTCAAAAAGAGGTATAAGGAGGTGATATTTATGAACTATAAAGAAGAGGAATTTGTTGCATTAAGTAAATGATGCTGTCTAGTAAATTGCTACTTATGCTAATTAACATTCCCAATTGGAGATAATTGGCTTGATTTGATGGAACTGTGAAATAATTATGATAATCATAACTTGTATGTTATTGTTAAGCTAGACAAATATTAAATGATAACTAATGTAGAAGGGGTGGGATTAAATAAGCATACACTTCCTCCCAATACTTTCTGATCTTTAAACTGGTCTGGACTCGTATTTTCATATGTTTGGCAGTCTGAACAGCATTTCATCCTGACCCTGAATGTCCAACCTCCTACGGAACTGAGGAGACCCCACTCAGACAACTGAGCAGACGGCGGGTAAAAAAAAAAAGACTGAAAGAATGGAGAGGAAGAGGAACAGAGTGAGTGCAAAACCGAAAAGGAAGGATAGGATTGGAGATGAGTCTTCTTTGACGAGCAATATTCACACACACAGATGCACACACAGAAAGCGGCAATTTTTAAATAGTTGATGGACAAGACAAAAAATAATAATTAATTAATAAATAAAATGAATTCCAATATGTTCATCCTGCAGGAATAATCCCAAAGTGTCGTGGCTTGTCTGTTTCCTGAGGAGAAAAAATGTTCATTAGGCTGTTTATTGGACAGATGTTTCTAAAAGCTATAACAGATGCTGATGATGGTGATTGTCTCAAGGAACCTGAAACCTTCCTATTTTTTTTTTTCATTTTTTATGTGTTATAGCAAATAACAACAGCAAAAGCTTTTTTTCAGTTTTTTAAACACATATAAAGCCAACTCCTACTGATAGACAATTAAATAAAAGTCAATTTACACTTTAAATAACTTACAGAAAACATGCATAAATTATGGGTTATGTTTCCATTATCTGACCAAGGGTTGCTGTCCTTTCTACCTCAAATGCAGCAATTAAAATTGTGAAGTTATTGGTAATTTTGTGACTTATGTGGCTCCAGTACACATAAATAATTTTTAATCAAAACCAAATGAACTGACTTAAAAATATATTTTATTATACTATTGCTAAGTAATTGTTAAATATAAAATAGGAAGCAACTTTTGTTTTGGTTAGCTTGACCTATATCTTTTTTTTAAGTTTCATTTTTGCAGTTTGCTTAAACTGCATTACATTTAACTTATGCTAACATATGTGATTGCATTTTCTCCCTGAGACTGAATGCTGCAATATGAAGAGGTGTGAGAGCGTTTAAGATTCAGCACATCTCCTCAGACTGACTCCATACACATGTTATATATGAGTCCTCTGCACTGAAAACCTGCTTTTAGCCATCAACTAGGCACAATTTCCTCCATAATTCGTGGTGCTCTAAAATAAAAACCTGTTTGTTGAGGTCTCAGATGTAGGTGCACATAAAAACACATAATTTTATTTGTAACTGTGCACAGAATGTTAAAAACATAGCTTCAGGAGTCATAAAACTACTCAATACTGTGTTTAAGAGGCATGTTATTTACAGGAGTGCGCAAAATTTATCAAGCAGCTTAGCCAAGTTCAGCCCTTGATTCATTAGGCCCATTTATGTAAATCTTGCCAGTTTTTATTTTCCAATTAGAACACTTGAGGCACTAAAGTGAACATCCTGAATGCAGTCCAAAACAAGGTGAAGGTAGAAGTTCTTTTTAGCACCCAGAGAAAATAGAGATACAGAATTTGTTCCAACTAGTGTGTCTTGTCTATAGGCATCAGCAGACTATTTTCTAATGGGGCACAATCCCCAGAATTGATCCACTGTGTCCTCATAATGCTTCACGTACTGCTTTTAACAAGCTGGCAGTGGGGAATAAACTGAAATAATTGTAAAGAGGGATTTCTTTTTCGTTTACTAATCTGGAGTATTAGGCAATTCACTTTCATTTAAATAAGCTAAAAGGAGCTGAAAACAAGCTGGTACTGTAAAACCTCGTACAGCACCATCAAGAAGAATCATGAGAAGCAAAGTGAAATATATTTATTTGTATAGCACTTTTCAGCAGCAAGGCGATTCAAAGTGCTTTACAATACAGAAACAACAACAGAATCAGATACAGAAAAACATCAATCAGGTAAACTTTAGCTAATCCAACAAACTTTCCTCTAAGAGGAGGCATTTGAAATACAGAGATAAGATAACTATAACAGAGTAATGAGTAGTTTTAGCTAATAGTATGATTGGTATGACTATAACAGGTAATTTGAGTAAACTAACAATCTGTAAGTTATTCAGTGATGTATAACCTAAACAACAATCAGGTACAGATCATATATAGAAATACAGAGATAAAAACATCAATCAGGTCAAAAGCAATTCTAGCTATAGAATATAATGATATTGATAATGAAAACAAGTCTTTAGTATACTAAGTACAGAGCCGTTCAGTGATCTATAGATCAATGGGAATATTTTAAAGTCTATTATTTAACTTGGATCAAAACTTTCATCTAAGAGGAAATATTAAAGTTTATACAGTGATAACAGGTCTTAATAGACCATCTAGATATGAATAAGTTTTCCTCTTAGAGAAGCATTAATAAGATAAATCTATTGTATTAGGGTAGACTAAATAATGATTCTGATAAAAACTTTAATCTAAGAGGAAATATGTGAATATGAATAAGTTTTCCTCTTAGTGAAGCATAAGATAAAACAGTTACAATACTGAGTAGATAATAAGATAAATCTATTTGATAAGGGTAGACTAACAGGAACTAACAGAAGCAGAAGAGAGAAGAAAAAAACCCCACATTAGGTGCAGATAGCAAGTAGGGTGACAGAAAAGAGAGAAAGTACAGACGGTGGCAAACGGTGAGAAAAGTTCACGTCACAGAGGCCATTGTCTTTGATAATATGATGGAATGTTTATCAAATGTTCAATATCAAATGTCAATATCATGTTTATGTTTATCAAACAGCCCAGAGCAGATCCACAGATGTCCTCAGGCAAGGGAGGGGGCAGAGCATCTTATTTACATAAAATCCAGGAGGAATTGAAAAATGTCCCATACGGACAAGAGGGTTCCCCCAAACCCTGAATTCTCGTTGAGAAAAGTTGATCAATTGGGTTGAGAGACCAACTGACCAAGTCCATAATTCACAAATTTTGGAAGATATCCAAAGAGAGGCTCCAAAGGAAAAGACAAGACACAGAGAAGCTCATGGAATACCAAGGAATGCATCTGAGCATCTTTGGAACAAACTTTGCAGTCTTTCACTCACTCTGGATGACATTAACTTGGCCTCTAATTTTTATGTAAAAAACTATATTAAAATAATAATAATAATAATAATAATAATAACCACCACATTAAAAATGTTAGCAGGACCCTTTTTTTCTGCCTGCACAATATGAATAAAATCTAGAAAATCTTGTTCCAAAACAATGCAGAAAAAAGTCCATACATTTATCAAATCTAGGCTGTACTGTTGTAATTCTTTATTATCTGGGTGTCCAAAAATCTCTTTAAAAAGTCTTCAGTTGATCCAAAATGCTGCTACCAGATTTCTCCAGTTTTAGCTTCTCTCCATTGGCTTCCTGTCAAATTCAGAATAGAATTTAAAATCTTACTTCTAACATACATAGCTCTCAACAACAAGCTCCATCTTATATTAAAGATGGTTTTGTTACATATTTCCCAGACAGAGTGCTTCGCTCTCAGACTGCAGGTTTACTTGTGGGAATTTTTAAATACATTGAATTGGAGTGAGAGAGTCTAAAAAAAATAGAAAGTTAAAGCTACAGTGGTACCAATGGTCATCTGACCTATAGTGGCTGTGACCCTTAAACAGGGAGATCAACTCCAGCAGGGTCCAGGTACAACATTGAAGACATCTGTCTAAAAACAGTTACAGTACTGAGTAAAGCCCTAAACTTTACTGGCTTCCTGTAGATATTCACTAAAAAGGCCTCTTGCACAGGTGATTTATGATATTTTATTCTAAATTTCTGCAACATTTGTGTTCCATATATGTTTGTTTTTTTTCTTCTTCTTTTGTTATTTTATTTACAAAATCAATTCCATTCAGTTCGGTCTATTTATATAGCGCCAAGTCACAACAAAAGTGGTCTCAGGGCACTGTACAAAAAAATCAGATCAAAGAGAATCAGTAATGTGTACAAAAGTTAGGTAGCCTGCCAGTTATCCACTTCATCCCCTTTCCAGTCAATCATCCATCCAACCTTCGAGTCAACCATACTAATGTCCTTAGTTAAAATTTGAAGGTCTTCTATCTGTGATGCATGTACGCTTAATCACATTAATTATTCTGACAGGATTTATCAAAGACATTATGAGCACTGATGAATGAGAGGGGGAAGTGAGCAGTGACATGAAGAGGACAGAAGACAAGATATGGAGGACCAAAAAAAAAAGATTACAGATTTATAAATTTGTCATCACAGGATGAGGGAATCAGAGTGTGAGCAGATGAAAGTAAATGAGGACAAAGGAGGAAAGGAGACAGATGTTTTAACAATTGTGTGAATTAGGTTATTTTGTGGTTAATCCTCTATAATTCTGCCTCATTTTACAGGCAGAGATTTTCTATATAGAAGCTTATTAGAGGCTTATGAATTCACAGGGGTCATTTCTGCAGGGCAGTAGTCAAAGTGTGCTTTCAGAACAGTTTGATACATTGTTTACATAAAAGGGTTTCATGTGGCAACACATGACAGACTGAGGCAATAAAGCTGGACAGTTTGAGTCGTAACTCAATAGAGAGTGAAACCAAACATATCAGCTTAACAGTCAGGTTTACAATGAACATATATGAGGAAAAGAAAATATAACAAAAGTACTCTGTTTCAAGAATTAGAAAAAAAACCTCTAGAACCATCAACATACCAATACCCCATAGATCCACCAGAGGGGGTCAATTTTACCCCCTGTTATTGCAGCCTTTACTGTGACAAAGATAACACTTGAATATGATGTATTTTGTTCTTTTTTCCAGTGTTTTAGAAATTAGAAGAAAAAGACTAAAGAAAACAAAACACAAAAATCTTCATTTATGAAAAACTTTGAAGCTGCTCATCAACAGACAAACACCAACTGCACATTTGTATAAGATTATTGTGGGAAAGCATATGAAGAAAAGCAGTTAAAAGTAAAATGTAACATATCATGTGAGGAGGCTATTGGTATATGTACACTATATATTTAGCCTAAGTTATCACAGACTGTAGAACACCAAGAAGAAAAATTAAAAAAAGAGTTGTGACTAAAAAGCTGAAGATACATACCTTTTGGATGATAAACAATCTCAAACAAATGTGAAAAACACACATGCACCACACATACAGCTTTGTACAGTATCCACATGCTGCCTGTGGCTTGTCTGTTTTTGTGGTTTTACTTTGTGCACATTTGAACTAGACACCAAAGTCACATACTTACACTGCAGTTATACTGTATGTAGAGGTCAAAGATAACATTATATCACATTATGTAGGCATCAAGCTTCAGCAGAGGATCCATAATCAGAACTTCTACAGTGCCTATAAAAATTATTTACCCCCTTGGATGTTTTTATGCTTTTATTGCTGTCATAAATCATTAACGTTAAAGAAAAATGCTCTTTATATATAAAATGCTCTTCAGGGGTTGTAATGTTCTTATTCTTCACTTGAATAAAACATTGAGAAGTGCTGCTTATGCTAGCTTCAGCTAGCTCTTTTATTTTTCTTCTTCTGTGTTTTTGTACATCCTAGTTTCCGAACTCCCCCTAGTGGTTTATTCTAGCAACTATCATTACAGGGCTTGCCACAGCAAACAAACTTCACATGAAATATTAGTAATTGCCTATGCTGTATGTCCTTCCTGACACAACCTGGCCTCAAACCTGGAAAAAAAACTCAAACCTCAGGAATACAAGACCACAGCACTAACCACTGAGATACTACGACCATAACAAACATCCTAATGTGATTTAAATAAATAAAAACATTTTTAGTTAGGTTACTTCAACATAAACTTAAGAGAATCAGGGAACAAAATCAGTATAACATGCATAGTTTTGGACTTTGAGAAGAAGCCAGAGTAATTAAATAGAAGCTACACCTGTGCAGGGTAACAGGGTGCACGACATTCAAACTCCACACCACACAATTGTGCATCCACAGCCTTACAAGCTGCTGAAAATTTTAGTTTTATTTTGATATTGATTTGTTATGTTACACCTCTCATCCTGTGGTGAAGAAGGAGCTGAATCAAAAGGCAATTACTCAATTTACTGGTCCATCTCTGTTCCACTCCTCACCTATGGTTATATTTGGCCCAATGCATAAGCAGCATGTGCACCTGCTTATAGTTGTACTGATATGAAAGCAAATTAAAATAGTTTGATAACTGTAATCCAAACCAATATTGTAATACTATTAACCCCTTACCACGCGGTGGCCCGCCCACAGGCCGTTTTACTGTGTTTTCTATTCAAATCTGTACAGTTTTTGCTACATTTATTGTTTTTATGAACCTAAATTTCAAAATAGCAGTGTTTTGGCACCACTTTTGATTGACCATTCCTCTGACCAACTGGGTTGCTCTCTGCCCCCCCCCAGAGCCCCTCTAATTTCCCATGCGTAAAGTCATGAAAGTCTCCTTCCCTCATTTGCAAGCCTATAGCTCCGGTCAGTCAGCCCCCAAGCCAGTTCTGACACCACAGGCCGGTAGCCAATGCCTCCTACCGTCTGGAAACACAAAAACACATTCTCATACTCATACTCTGCTGTCGCACTCGTTTCTGTCATCTCCCTCACTCCCCCCCCTCCTCTTTCCCTCTTTCTCTATCTTAGTTCTGTACATTTAGTCATGCTTAGATCTGTTTAGTTTAGCTACTATTTCTGACTGTCTTAGCTCATGCTTAGATATGTCTGGTTTTACTTCGGCTGTTTAGCGGAGCGGGCCTGGGGTACTTTTAGATAGTTCGGTACCGTTAGTTTTAGTTTTAGCATTGTCATGTTTTAGATTATTTAGCCTTCCTGAACACTTAGCTTAGTTACTGTACAATTAGTTATCACATTCACTGTTAGCTGGATTCTTCGTGCCTTGGTTTAGTAATATCATGTTTTAGTAGTTTAGTTATCCTGTACCTTGGTTAGCATTGTCATGTTTTAGCTTAGTTATCTTGTCATGTTCTGTAACTCTGTCTGTAATTTTGTTCTTGTGTTGTAAAGCACTTTGAGTCGCCTTGTGCTGAAAAGTGCTATATAAATAAATGTACCTACCTACCTACCTACTTCAGCACCACATTGAACATAGCTGTTCTCCTTGACTTCTATCTACTCCCGGTGGAAGGCGGACATGTTTCTTTTCTCTCTGTCTCTCTATCTTCTGAACCCGCCCTTGTTTGTCTATCGAGTCTGTCTGTGGAAGACGTGGAAGATCTTTATATATTTGGATTTTTGATAACAGGATTTCTGCTGTTTGGATTAGGCAGTTAGCTGACTTATCGTCAGATTCGTTTGATGGGTTTGGCGGTCAACAATCAAACTGAGCTGAATCGCAAGTTGGATGCAATCCTTTTACAGGACCGCAGACTGAATTGCGGTTCTGGAACTCATGAATAATATGGGTTACATCTTGGAGGAAATTGCTCGCTCAAATTAGGCGGAATGGTCCTGGAAATTGGCTGTTTGGATTCGCCATTGAGAAGTATCAGCAAGACTTTTCAAGGCAGACAAAAACAGTCTGCCTGAACCAAAACACTTACTGTTTGTTTGTGAATTTGGCTTCCCTAGGCTGACCTTGGTCAGCTATCTTGAAATTTCTCCTGGAACTATGTAAACCAGATGCTCTGCTCCCTCTGCCTCAGGACATCTGTGGATCTGTTCAGAGCTCGCTGATAAACTTTTCATCACATTATCAAAGACAATGGCCTCTGAGACATGATTCACGGACCTATCTGCGCACACACACGTACACACTGTCTTCCCACCATCTCTACACACACATATGCACACTTTCCGCTGTTTCTGTCATCTCTCTCACTATTCTCTCTCTACTATTTTGACTGTCTCAGCTCATGCTTAGATATGTCTGGTTTCATGGTTTTATTTAGATTAGCCTATATTCCATTTAGATTATACATGATTCATTTAGATTAGACATGATTAATGTGTGTCGAGATATACTACCTTTACCTCCCCGAGTTGGTTGTTGGGAAAGACCTTCAGGAGACGTTACCTTAAAGTTTAACACATTTATTCAAACACCATTACTCAACATTCATACAATAATAAAACCAAATGCATTTGGGAGACAATCAATGGGAATAAGATACAGATCATCTTGAAAACTAGTCAAGCCATCACCCCAGGATTGTCTGAGGAAACAAAGGATGTTCTCTGGTTTTTACAACTTGGGCTCCCCCTCCTACAGAGAGTGGGTCACTGCCTTCCTTATCTAGAGGTCAAAGGTCTCTCCTTCCCCCTTCCTTGCTGAAACGTCCGTTGCTCACATTCCAGGGTGTTCACCACCTATCTCTCTTTCCAGATAAACTGAACAACTTCTTGTTAAAGCTTTTAAAATGGTGGCTAAATATAAAATGGTGATAAACATTTCCACCTGTTTTTCTTTTATTTGTTTCGTTGTGTTTCATTATGTACAGATTCTGTTTTTGTTTCTGTTGTAAAGCGCTTTTGATCGCCTTGTTGCTGAGAAGTGCTATCTAAATAAAACTTCACTTCATTTCACTTGACTCCACCACATGCAAAAAATTCTCACGCCCATCCCACCTGAAGGTCATTAGGGTTTTTGTTTGCCTGGCTCATAGAGATATGTTATGGTCACACATGTGGACATGTGAATTAGGGGGAAGATGACTGGGTGTTAGGCTTAATGCTCCATTGTAAGTTTTAAAAAAACTGAAATCTGAGACCTGTCATGAGTTGGTCTTTCTCATTTTTTTGTATATGGCTTCCTTCCGCATGCCTCTCAAACCATCTGTCTTCTTTGTCCAAAATATTGCCCCTTATCCCTGATGTGTAGGTGCACAGCTGAGTCCTGTTTGGTAGAGCTGCTTTCCTGTGTTGAGCCATGCATCTGTGGAGAAGCTGTTTTGTTTTTTCAGTATAGATGTCTCAACATTCCTCACTGCACTGAACTGCATACACCACACTGCTTAGTTTGTGTTTGAATGTTTTGTCCTTAGGATGGACCAGTTTCTGCCTGAGAGTCCTGTTGGGTCTGAAATGCACCAGGATGTTGTGTTTGGAGAAAATCCTTTTTCTCATTTTCTCAAATACTCCAGCAACATAAGGCATATTGTTTTTTTTTTTTGTTTGTTTGTTTGTTTGTTTGATTTGTATTTGTTTGGTTCCTCCTTGTTTCATTTTTGTAGTGATTCCAAGCAGCAAAAATTGCAAATTATTGTACAACTATAAAATTATTGTTAACTGTTGCATTTGTCCAAACTATAATGGCCAATTAAAAAAACATGAGTGGATGAATAATTATATGTTATTTAAGATATGGTTATGTATGTAGTATCTTTGATAATGCTGAACAAAATAATACAAAATAATACAGCTAATCTGGTTACAAAAAGCAACAAAAAAAGCTTGGCAAGCAAGATGAGCAACATTTGGTTTCCAATCACATTAAATAAAATAAGCAATTGACTTTTTAATTGTTTTACTGAAAATTAATTGCCCTATTCAATGATACACTCAGGTAGATTTTCAATAGATCAAATAATTCAAATGTCTGGTATGAAGCCATTACTTTGACTTATCTGATGCTGTCCATCAGTTCTCTGTTAGCTGGTATCAACATCAGTGGCCAAGAATGGGGCCACAGGCAAAAAAAATAGGGTTAATTGTGAATAATTCAGGTGAGACCTATGTCAGTATGACCTGAGCTTAAACAAGGTATTAATGAGTAGACGTCATTATGCTATGACATTACACACCCATAACAAGGTCAACAGGGGTTCTTCCCACACAAGCCATGAGTAAGTGTCGTAATAATGGGGACATAACTGCAAAGTGTCACAACGAGGTGTCGACATGGTAAGGTGTCCCTTCTAACCTGCACTGAGTGTTTACCCCAATTAGACATGCTGGAAACAGACAGGAGAGAAAGCATGGACAAAACTGGAGGGCATAAAAGGAAGAGAGAGATGGAAAAAGAAGGTAAAAAATGAAAAGGTGATTGCATATGTGTGGAGACAAAGAGGTGAAGAGTCAGCATGGAAAAAAGGGAGATAAGGGAAGAAAGAGATTGAAGGGGCAGAGTGCAGTGATTAGAATGTGATGGCCTGTGTAAAGACTGGTATGTGTTGGTATGTGTGTGTGTGTGTGTGTGTGTGTGTGCACACACATTTGTAGGTCTTTGAATTAATGAGAATCTCAGATGAGAGGAGAGGGTCATCATGACCTGCATGCAAATGACACTAAACACACACACAGCAAAGCACATGCTTGCCTGTGCACACATACTGGCAAACCTTCATTTCCCCATACACGAACAAATGCACCAGGCAACAGTCTTTTTCTCTTTGACATGCACACCCCAATCTCATCCTCTTGTCTGGTTTTACGGCATCAATCTGCCACTGTACGGATGGCATCGAGCGAGACAGCTGATCTGCCTGCAGAGCTACATGACACAATGTCACTCATTTCTGAATCTCAGCACTGTGGATAAGTTAAGACTGCTTTATATCACTCAGGAGTCAGCCAGTCACCTTGACAAACAGCCTCCAAACCACGATGTTTATCAGGAAAAGGTGGATTGAACAAACTTTTTAAAAAATGAATATCGTCAATTACAGTCACATACAGTGCATCCAGAAAGTATTTACAGCGCTTCACTTTTTCCACCTTTTATTAGGTTACAGCCTTATTCCAAATTGTAATAAATTAATCTATTTCCTCAAAATTCTACACACAATACCCCATTATGACAATGTGAAAAAAAGATTTGATTTGTTTGCAAATTTATTAAAAATCCAAATCTAAGAAATCACATGTATGTAAGTATTCACAGCCTTTGCCATTAAGCTCAAACTTGAGCTCAGGTGAATACTTTTTCCACTGATCATCCTTGAGATGTTTCTACAACTTAATGTTGTCCACTTGAGGTAAATTTAGTTGATTGGACTTGATTTGGAAATGCACACACCAGTCTATATAAAATCCCATAGCTGACAGTGCATGTCACAACACAAGCACCAAGGATGAAGTCAAAGGCATTGTCTGTAGACCTCTGAGTCAGGATTGTCTTGAGGCAAAAATCTCTGCAGCAATCCTCCAATCAGGCCTGTATGATAGAGGAGCCAGACAAAAGCCAGTCCTTATTAAAAGGCACATGGCAGCCCATCAGGAGTTTACCAAAAGACACCTGAAGAACTCTCAGACCATGCAAAAGAATATCCTCCTGTCTGATGAGACAAAGACTGAGCTCTTTTGTGTAAATGCCAGGCGTCTTGGTTGAAGGAAACCAGGTACCGCTCATCACCAGGCCAATACCATCTCTACAGTGAAGCATGGTGGTGGCAGTATAATGCTATGAGAATGTTTTTCAGCTGCAGGAACTGGCAGATTAGGTAGGATAGAGGGAAAGATGAATGCAGCAATGTACAGAGAGATCCTGGAAAACAACCTGCTCCAGAGTGCTTTTGACCTCATACTGGGGCAACGGTTCATTTTTCAGCAGGCCATCAACCCAAAGCACTTGGCCAAGATCTCAAAGGAGTGGTTTCAGGACAACTCTGTGAATGTCCAGAGTCCAGACTTGAATCCGATTGAGCATCTCTAGAGAGGTCTGAAAATGTCTGTGCATTGATGTCTCTCATCCGACCTGATGGAGCTTGAGAACTACTGTAAAGGAGAAAGGGAAAATGTGCCTAAAGATAGGTGTACTAAGCTTGTGGCATTATAATCAAAAAGACCCGAGGTTGTAATTGCTGTAAAATGTGGATCAACAAAGTATTAAGCAAAGGCTGTGAATACTTAAGTAAATGTCAAAAGTCAAAGTCAAATTTATTTATACAGCATTTTTCAGCAACAAGGTAGTTCAAAGTGCTTTACATTATAAAAACAGAATACAATAATAAGCAAAAGTAAAATAAACAGAGGAAAACCAAGCTAGTAAACTAGGATATAAAAAGCTACACTAAACTTATCTAAAACAAGTCATACCAAGTCATACTAAAATAAACTGTGGAAAACAAAACTAAGATATAATAAACTGATAACAAATAAACATAAACTAAACTAGGATTTAATAACCTCAGCTGAACAGATCAGAAATGATACAAGCTAAGATACACTAAAGGGACCAGAAGGCCAACTAAGAGTTATAACATTTCAAAAAGGCCAACTAAAGGTGCCAAAAGGCTAACTGGTAAAACAAAGAGCCAGAAAACAAAATTTAAGCAACATAATAAACAGGAGGGAGAAATGGTGAGGGTGCCAGTGAAGGTGGTGTGTTGAGGAAGAGGTAAGTCCATGAACACTGTCCCAGACAGCCCTTCCTGCCATAGTCCTGATAGTGATGGAAAGTTTATCAGCCGGCCTTGGTAGGGCTCCGACACAGATCCACAGGTGTCCTGGGAGGAGAACTGATGGAAGCAGAGCATCTTTTTTACATAACATCCAGATAATTTGAGATAGCCAGCCGTCCAAGGCCGACTCAAATGCAGCCAGATTCAGGCATCAGAATTGTTTAGGTCACGCCGACGCGTTAATTTTCCTGTCTGCCTTAAGAGTCTCACTAGTACATCTCAATGGTGATTCCAATCAGCCAAATTAATGTGGTCATTCCTGTCAAGCCGAGCTAATAACTTATCCAAGGTCGATTCCATCCCGCCAGCAAGTTCCAGAATTCCAGGGTCCAAAGCTGGCTCGCATTTCACAAGAGTTGGGTCCAGTCTACGTCTCTGCTCAGAAAAAAAAAAAATATTGTCATAATGGGGTATTGTGTGTTGCAGAAGCTGAGAGCAAACATGTTGCGCATAAACTTTTTTTTGGATGGTTTTCTCGAGTTCACGAGTTATTTATGTGGTTATCACGAAATAACGATTACCGTTTTCTCGAGATAACAAGATGATTTGCTTTTCTTGAATGTTCATGATCAGTTTCTCAGTGTTCTTAAAACCTTGCAAAGAATGAGCTGAAAATGTCAGATTGCGGAGAATCTGACATAGAGCAATGCATCAGATTTTACTTCTGTCAAGGTTTAACACAGACTGAAATTGGAATGTGTTTGTCTTGTAGAGCTAACTTTCACATCATTTAAGGAGTCCTCTCCTGCTGGTGAATGGAATCAGGTTTAACACACACCCATCACGTTGTGATCTAGAGAAAATGTAATTTTTGTCGTGATAACAACATAAATAACTTTTTATCTCGAGAAAACAGAAATCGTTCTGTTGTGATAACAACATAAGTAACTCATGATATTGAGTAAACCATCAGAAAAAAACTTTATGAGGAACACGTCTGGTCTTGGCTTCTGTAGTGTGTAGAATTTTGAGGAAATAGATTAATACAATGTGGAATAAGTCTATAACAAAACAAAATGTGGAAAAAGTGAAGTACTGTAAATACTTTACAGATGCATTGTAATAACACAGATTCACTGTAGTGGATAGGGGTGCATTTGAATGTCATTATATTATGCCATATTAACTCCAACCCAACTAATTTATGATAAATGAAAAAAAATTAAAAAATAGCAGGCTAAGGGTTGTATCTCACTGAGCTGTGTCTGCTGGCAAGTTGGCAAATGGCATTCTTGAGGGAGTCTCCAAAATGTTCACAGTGGTTAAAAATTTCATTGCAACAGTCACAGAGGCACGCAGTCCTGTCACTGAGTTTTACATATTCAAAAAATGTGGGTGTCTCAAGCCTGTCTGAAACCTTTCCAATTTTGTTCTAGGTGTCTCTAACTCTCCTCACAAACTCTCAAGCTGTATTTTGACACCTGCAGGGTGGCTCCAATTTGACAGAAAAAAATGTTGACAGCTCCGATGTCCAGGTCAGTGATGCATATTAATGATTGAAAAAAGGTCTAATTTTGTCTGTCTCTACTTCAAAAGTGTATTCCAGTACATTAAATTATAAATGTGGGAGAAGCTGTCAATGTTGGTCCAAAGTCAGCCAATGTTTGTGCCAATTATGTGAGCAAAGGTGGGTAACAAAATAATGTGCATGGCTTAGAATACAGTTTTGCAAGCCTTGTATGCAAAGATAAAAAGCAATTTCTAAAAACACTGCTGCACAGCTTGCTGGACACTTTCCAACACTCAGAATTCAGTGGGATTGTAACAAAAAAATGGCCTTTTATTTATTTTTTTTTGCCATCTAGTCTTCAACAGTAACAGCCTAGTGAGGTAGGGGAGATGAGTGTCACGTTTTTTGCCTTTGATGCAGCTAAATTCATTTTAGAACTACATAATGAAATATATTTATAATTTTATTTTAATTTTTAATTTTATAATATTTATAATAATGATAATTAACAATAAATAAGTTAAACATAATGTTAATAATGTTATTGAAAAGCTACAGTCCACCACAATCCAGAGATTGTTAATTAGTATGACATAAATGTACCTATTTAGACTCTGAACCCCATCATTTAGTCTACTATGGGCTGGCTAGACCATCTACCTGTAGTAGTATAGTATACAGGACAGCTGCAGCTAGCATTAGCTTCTGTATCAGTTCAAGCGAATGCACAACTTGTATTTAAATGATACAATAAGCTTGACGTGCCGCAATGATGGGAAAATTACTTTAGGCACCGTTTACACATTACTATGTTCTTCTACAAGTTAACATCAGAATTTTTGTTTTTATTTTACAAAGCAGAGCGTTCTTCTTGTCCTCCATTTCTATTCACCAAATGTCTTGAGCACTGTGTGGCTGGTGTCGTGTTGGGCGTTAAAGATTCCAGCAGGCGATAAGTTCTCTTCAACTCTTTAATGAAGCACAACTATAACTGGCGAACATTACAGCAATACCCCAAGCTTTACCGACCTAGCGGGCTCTTACCGGAAACTTCCTGCCCTTTCCGTCCGGCTCACCTTCACAATAAAAGTATATATGAACTCTGCCTAGATTCTACCACAGCTGGCAGACAGACTTTAGGTGCATTATGTGTTTAATTATATGTTAAAATGTTAAAGACCTAGCCCAAGATGTAACACATGCTGGGGTAAGTTGGAAAACTTAGACTAAAGATTTAAAAACAGCTGCACCACTAATTGCTTCAACAACATACACTATATCATTAAAATAAACAGGAGAACAACAGTAAAGTATGTATACACATACCAAGCTTGTGTGTGTAAGTCTGTGTAAGAATGTACGCTTAAAAATTAGGATGAGTGAGTGGGAAATGAGTTTTAAATGTTTTTTTCAGCTGCTAAACAGATGAAGACATTAACATGATTCCCAGCATTTAGTTATACAAAAGAACATGCTTTAAGAACAGGTTTAGCTCATGAATAAATGTGTTAATAATTACTGTTTTGTAAAAAGTATTTAAAAATTCAGTTGAAAGTGTACTCTGTGTTTCTGTGTATTTATGTATGTGTGTGTGTGTGTGTGTGTGTGTCTCTGGGGGGGGGGNGTGGGTGTGTGGGGGGGGGGGGGGGGGGGGGGGGGGGGGGGGATTGAAAGAAGATTAGATGTCACACATTAACATGTTTCCCACAATCAAACACACAAAGAACATTTTTAAAGAGGGTTGGTTGACATCATTGTCTTAGTTGTATGTAAAGAGATGCTCTAACCCCAGTTCTATCATGGTACCTGTCTGATAGCGTGAATGTAATAAAGTTCCAGAGGTTTTCTTGTCATCTCCCTTATTTTCATTTACAACCACCATGACACTGTATTAGTATGACACGTTGAAATTAGCAAAGGGGAGATTTCCTGTTTTACTAGAGAAATTACAGTTTTGCCTAACATTTGTAAAACAGTTTTATCTGCAAAAATCCATCCATCCATCCATTTTCTTTACCCGCTTCTCCATTCCGGGTCGCAGGGAGCTGGTGCCTATCCCCAGCAGTCACTGTGCGAGAGGCAGGGGACACCCTGGACAGGTCGCAAGTCCATCACAGGGACATATGGAGACAAACGAGACAAGCAATCATCCACACCCCCACTCACACCTAGGGGCAATTTTAGAGTCATCAATTAACCTAACATGCAGGTTTTTGGTCTGTGGGAGGAAACTGGAGTACCCAGAGTAAATCCACGTGTGCACAGGGAGAACATGTAAACTCCACCCAGAAAGGCCCCAGGCCGGGAATCCGCAATAATAAAAGCAAAAATTAAAATACAGTATTAGTAATAATAAAAAACACTTTCTTAGCTAAAATTTTGTTTTTCTGCCAAATCTCCTGTAAAGACAGCCAAAATAGGATAATATAACTAATTATAATGAGGTACTCCCTGGACAGGTCACAAGTCCATCACAAGGACCTACTTTTGCACTACAGGTTTTCCAGGTCTTCTGCTGTGAATTAATTCTAAAAACTATAAAACTGAAGATGTGGTGTGTGCATATATTCACCCCTTTGCTTTAAAGCCCCAACCTTTATCTTCGGAAGCCATATAATCAGTTTAATAACATCTACCTGTGGGTGATCTAAATGTTAATAGACAGCAGGCTGACCATGTTGGACACAATGTCTCTTTGTATGTTTCTCCTTTGCTTTTAGTTTTAATGTTCTGTACATGTTAGTTATGTCTACTTCAAGCTGCTGACTAATAATTTATCCTCTAATTTTAGTCTCACAAATGGATCTTTGATCAGAAAATCTCCACTGTTGGACACAACAGGTTTTGCTGCTATTCCTGCATTAAATAAGATCAGATGAGCTCCAGAGTGAGTAGTGCCCACATCAATGAGCTAAAACCAGCAGAATGCATCCATGGGACCCAATGAGTGGAACTGCCTGCAGTCCTGATCACTGCTGACAGGCAATATGTTAAAGTTACTGATAAACGTGGGTGGCGACCCGTCATACCCCATAATTGCAAAAAAGTAAAAAATAAATGGATCACCATAAAACACTTTAAATTCCATTTAAATTTTCCAAATAGTTGCAAAACACTCAAAACAAAATGATACACAACAATAATTTACATGATTTATTAGGAGGAACTACTCTGATGATTTTCAGATGTTTTCCTTTTTAGGTGAGGCTGGATCCCACCTGCTCTTATGGACCAGCCTTGCCTGAAACTGAATGAGAGGATGACCGGAATATGTTGCAGATTAATTGAAAATTATGTTTATTAGGTGAGGGGAGTAACTTTGTTTTTTTAAGTCAGTTACCAATTCTGACAGTTTTCCTAAACCCAAAAAGAAAAAAAGAACTTTTGATTTGCTATGCATTTATTTTATGACAACATAGAAAATGGTTAATATTCAATTTGTAAAGTATACATTATATTATTGGTGTCCTATTAGTCAAATTACTCAAATTATGTTGTTAGACTTCCACATAGCAGGTCAAGACACAACAGCAACAATTAAAAAAACAACAAAAAAGCACAGGCTACAAATGGGCAAAATGGTGTCAAAGATAAGCATTTTTTAAAGCTGTAGAACTTTAAATAGTCTGTTCTATACATTAAAAGGTAAGTGTTATGTGGTCAGAAATTTGCCAGCTGACACTTTAGTTTAATCTTGGTCCGTCTTCACGTTTGATACAAAGTCATATGATTTGATGTAGAATCTCAAAAACGTATAGCTTTGCCAGTCAAGGTGAATGTCCATCAAAAGCACAAATAGGCTGATGATTTGCAAAATATGATGAAGGACTGATGGTGGGGGAAGGGGGATAAGTAACTGTCATGTTTTCAATACTTTGTCCTCCTTTCCTTCTATGGAAAGAGGTCTGCTTCCAGCTATATTAGTTCATCCATTATGTATGACCAATTTACAGAGGTGACACATAGGAAGAGGATCTTGAAAGTATACAAATATACTCTATATTTTTCGAAATACACACAAAATATGACCACAAAAGTAAATAAATTTGTGTGTGTTTGATTATTTCATTGTTGTAACAATGCAAAAATTAAGCAATTAGAATTTTTTTGTATGTGGTATCTGGCCAGAATTTCATCTTTAAGTGTATTTGTCATCCCTGTCAAAATGAACTGACCATTCAAACAAATAAAAGCATAAGTCCTAACAGATGGTTTGATCATCAACTCAGAATTGCACTTATAGCTAAAAATAGAGCAATCATCAACCACCTAATTTACATGGATGACATCAAGTTGTATGCCAAAAATGAACAACTCATTGGTCCACCTCACCAGGATATACAGCAAGGATGTTGAAAAGTCAGACAGACTGGATAAATGTGGCCAAATGGTAGCCAAGATGGGCAAGGTGATCAAAACTGAAAATGCTGAACTACTTGAAAGCAACATTGCAGACATTCAGTACAGCTATAAATGCCTTTAACTCCAACCATGATGAATTTGCAAGGAAGTCAGCCACAACCAAATACCTACAGAGAGTCAGGCAGGTCCTGAAGAGCCAGCTGAATGGGAAGAACAAAGTCCAAGCCATCAACACATATGCAGTGCCAGTCATCAGATACCCTGCTGGTATAATAACCTGGCCAAAGGAGGAGATAGAAGCCACTGACATCAAGACATGAAAGCTCCTCACAATGCCTGGAGGGTTTCAGCCTAAGTCCAGCATCCTGAGACTGAACACTAAGAGAAAGGAGGGAGGCAGAGGACTATCAGAGCCACTATGCAGGATGAAACAACCCAGATCCTGGAGTCCATCAGGAAGAAAGCCCCCAATGATGATCTGCTAGGTGAAAGTCTCAGGCAGCAGAAACCCATTGTGGAAAAGAAGGAGGAACCATTATGAATAGATATGCCCCTGCATGGAATGTAGCACCTGCATAATGAGGAAGTGGCTGATGTCAACAAATCCTACCAGTGGCAAGTGAAGGCTGGACTGAAGGACAACACAGAGGCACTAATCATGGCAGCACAAGAGCAATAAAGGCTGAGGTCTACCATACGAGACAAGACACAAGACACAGGCTGTGTAAAGTTGCCCCCGATACAGTCCAATACATTAAAGCAGATATATATATGAAAGAAAAATATAAACACTTTTTTTCCATGAGCTGAACTCAAAGATTTGAGACTTTTTTCTATGTACACAACAGGCCTTTTTCTTTCAAATATTGTTAACAAATTTGTGTAAATCTGTGTTAGTGAGCACTTCTCCTTTGCTGAGATAATCTATCCACCTCACAGATATGGCATATCAAGATGCTGATTAGACAGCATAATTATTGCGCCAGTGTGCCTTAGGTTGGCTTATGTCTTGAGATGTTGCTTCAATATTTTCACATAATATTCTTTCCTCATGATGCATTCAATTTTGTGAAATATACCAGTCTCTCCTGCAGCAAACACCCCCACAACATGATGCTGCCACCCCCATGCTTCACAATTGGACTGGTGCAAGCTTCCCCTCTTTTCCACCAAATATAATAATGGTCTTTGTGGCCAAACAGTTAATTTTTTTGTTTCTTCAGACCACAGGACAAGTAACCAAAAAATTTAGTTTTTGTACCAGTTGAAATAATTTGGGGAAAACAGGAAAGGTTTTGTCTGATTTAGCATCAAACAGTGAGAATAAATGGTTATGCCCTTTTATAAAGTGTATGTAAACATCTGGATTCAGCTGAGAAACTGGTAGCCAAAACTATCAAATTCTATCTGCTATCTCCTACAAAAACATGTCTGCATGTGGATGTTCTCAAGCTAGCAACGTATAATTTAAACAATTCAAAGAATCTTCCGGAGGACACAAACTATTGTTGTATTTATTTAAAACAATAGAAAATAATATACACAGTATAAGATAATTTAAGAGGATGTGTTGTAGTAAAGGTCAACTGATTAAATAAGACAGTTTTAGTATCAGTCTTCCATGCAAATGTTGCATTACAGATCATTACCTCATCTAATTAAATTTTCTTAAAAACATTAGTTTTGACTAGGTTAGCGGTGTTTAAAATGTCAAAAGGCACACTGCTGGCCTTAGCTCATAAATGACTAAAATGTGTTTCAAGAAGAATCTGTTATGACTGACTTTAATTACAGATTTCACTACTGCAGAATAATGGATAAACTCAGGTTAGAAAGTCAGGTTAGAAAGATTCAGCTTTAAATAAGTGTTATTTGGACCTAATGTGAATGAATGTTAGCAAAGAAAACCATGCTATGGGATGTCTCTAGTAGAAGCTGAGAGTCATCACATGGCTTCTATCACACCGAGCATTTTCTAAAAATTTCTTTCAAATTTGTTCATTAGCTTTTATTCAGTCTTGCTAACAGACAGACAAACAAACAAAGGAAATATGACTTCCTTGGTGGAGGTAACAAAATGGTCACATGTAGGAGCAGAGAAAAGTTTTTAACAAAGGGGTTACCTGTGACCTTGACTTTTGATCTCAAACTTTGACCAGATCACCGCCAAAATTTAATCACTTGTTCCTTGTACCATATTTGATGTTTCCTGAAATTGTAATGAAAATCCGTTCATAACCTTTTGAGTAATCTCGTACATAGACAGACAGACAAACAAACAAACAATACTGAAAAGATAACCTCCTTGGTGGAAGTAAAATAGTCAAAAACAGAAACAGCTCTAATTCCAGTTGGAGAGGGTTTTTTTTTTTTTTGCCAGGCACTCCAGTTTTTGCCAAGTGACCAAAAACGTGCATGTTAGGTAAACTGGTAACTCTAAACTGAGGTGGGAATGACAGAATGAGTGTTTGTCTCTATGTGTCTTTGTAATGGACATTCAACCTGTCCAGGGAGTACCCCGCCATTCGCCTCATGATCACTGGAGACAGGCACCAACTTTCAACGACCTTGGATAGAAAAGCGGGTAAAAAAAAAAAAAGGAGTGACAAAGTTTGTTGTACGTTGCAGTCAACTGTAGCAGAGAAGATTTGCTTTGTTGGGCATCTTGAATTAGGTAACACCAAAGTAATTAAGTTGCAGATGGTCATCAACTGATTACTTTCTAAGACTCAATAAAATCCATTCACTTGTTCATTAGGTATTTTGCTGACAGAGACAAAGGTACACAGACATACACACCAAAACAAGCGAGTACATAACTATTCATTTTTCATGGTGATGTGCAATGATTATAAATTACAAAACAAAGTTTTAACAGCATTTTTAAATTCTTACAAACTTTTATAGAATTTGTAAATTATGCAATAGAAAAATTGTCAAATACATGCTGGCAAAGACTTATTTTTATCTCCTTGTGTATGTGTGTGTTGATTATATGAGGCTGTGAGACAGTACGACCCAGCTGTTATTGTAAATTGAGAGCTGGTAAACACAATCAGCCTTTCTGCCAAGCAGAATGTTGATTTTCTTTCTATTTTTTAATGTCAATAACATTGTTTAGAGACAGCCTCAGCCCCAATTATCTATGCTTTGCTATAACAGTTGTGAAGTTATAATTAGTTTGGAAAAGGTCATGCAAAGAGTGTGGTGATAATTTTCACAGCGTAATATGAACATTTCCATGTATTTGTCATTGTGAAGCAAGCTAATATTATTCAGCTCCACTTAATTGCCTTTTTACATGTGTGGTTTTATTTTCTGTTTTCTAAATAACACTGCACATTTCATCATCTCTGCCAGGGTGATTTCATCATGTTTTTTGCTGCCAAGAGGGGTGCTTTCAACTCCCTGTAATAAAACCAAGCCTCAGCACATTTAGTGTCCCTGTCTTTCATTCTCGCCTTTCTTTGTCTCTGTGTCTTCCTTCCTTTTGATGCCACCTTTGAAAGCAGAGAGATAGATATGAAGAGAATTTGTTTTGGTTGTTTTGAAAGACAATATGTGCACTGGCCGAAGGCTCAGTTGTCAAATGTCCCAGTCATCCACTGTGTGTAGCTTCACTAAAATCTAAAGTTAAAATATTTTCACATCATTCTTCTTGTTTCTTTTTAAATGCAGCGTGCACACACACACACACACACAGACACACACACACACAAACTGAGAAAGTACAATAGGCAACGTGCCACATGATACTTGCTTTGACTCTCTGTGACTGCCATTCCTCCAACTGCATGAATGGCATTTCTTTTATTAGATATAATAGGAGAAAGTTTTAAGAGTGCTTCCAAAATCAAATTGAAGATAGTTTTAGATATGAGACAACAGCTGGAAAGAAAGTAGATTCAATGAAAACTTAAAACAAAAAACATAAAGAACAGATAAAACACTCATTAGGGTGGCCTCATTAGGATGGCCAAACATCAGATAAAATAAAACAAATTAAAGGCCTAGCATTCCTTGAAGGAATGCATATCCTCCCACCTCCTTTTGTCCATCCATCCATCCATCCATCCATCTACTTTTGCTTATCCGGGGTCGGGTCGCGGGGGTAGCAGCCTAAGCAGGGAGACCCAGACTTCCCTCTCCCCAGCCACTTGGGCCAGCTCCTCCGGGGGAATCGCAAGGCGTTCCCAGGCCAGCAGAGAAACATAGTCCCTCCAGCGTGTCCTGGGTCTTCTTCTGGGCCTCCTCCCGGTGGGACGTGCCCAGAACACCTCACCAGGGAGGCGTCCAGGAGGCATCCTCACCAGATGCCCGAGCCACCTCAACTGGCTCCTCTCGACGTGGAGGAGCAGCGGCTCT
>NC_051451.1:1018260-1031899 GCF_001649575.2 Kryptolebias marmoratus | reverse complement strand
GGAACATGTTCGAAGTTCTCCCGGAGGTGGGAGTTAAAGCTCCGCCTAACAGGAGACTCTGCCAGACGTTCCCAACAGACCCTCACAATACGTTTGGGCCTGCCAGGTCTGACCGGCATCCTCCCTCACCATTGGAGCCGACTCACCACCAGGTAGTGGTCAGTTGACAGCTCCGCCCCTCTCTTCACCCGATTTTCTTCCACTGCGCCTCTCTTCCTGAAGTCTCAGGAGAATCCCCAAAGGTTTAAAAAACAGTAACAACACAGGGCCAATGTTGTCCATAGCGCTTCAGTATTATACACAAATGGCGCCTGTTTCGGTAGTGCACACTTACCCCCTGCCCCCCGCAACACATGGAGGCGTCACTCTGCTACCGACCAAACTGTCCGGTGGAAACTCGATGCATTTTTCATGGAGCCGAGCTGAGTAGTGTAGAGCAGAGCTTTTGAAATAGAGCCAGTGGGAAAGGGGCATATGAGTGCTCAGAGTATAATGGGGAAGACTATCATCTACTACCACACAAAATTTAGCTCAATTTCTATTAAACTGAGACTGAGTTACAGGCATTTTTGTGGTGGTAAAGTCACTTAGCATTGGCGGCTATATTGAATTGGGTTGATTCCAAATATTAATGAGTTGAAGAGGTACAGGCAGTGTTTAGTTTCTGAGAGCTTTACTAAAATCTGTCGAGTGATTCAAGAGACATTTTGCTAACAGACAGAGTTTACACCAACAGTTGCCAGTGTTTTAAGTAAAAATATAGTACAATCTGTAGTGCTCAAACTAGGAATGACTCTCATTTGAGCTCAATGATTGGAAATTTGGCTAAGTTAGAGACAGGTTTGGGTTTGCTATGTTTGCTTAGCTGTGGCTGCCATCTTGAATAGTATCGACACTTAAAGGTAATCAGTTGAAGAGGTTCATCAAAAAATTACTTTCTCAGAGCTTTTTTCAAGTCAGTGCACTGGTTCAGACGATATTTTTCTAACAGTACAGACAAACGAAAACTCACAAACATACAAAGGTATACAAAAATGGGCAAAACATTATTGTTCTACCTTTGCGTTTGGCTGTGGGTGATTTTAAAAACAAATCTGAAAATGACTAAAACTGGAGCATGGCACCAAGAGTTTTGTTTTAGGCACTGAAATGGTTGCCACCTCATTGGCATTCCCTAGATATTTGGTGTTTTCTTTTAGAAACATTTCTTTCTTTCTGCTTAAATGTGCATCTGGCTGTTACTGTTTGAAAATTGCAGTCTTTCACACTTGGCCCTTCCCTCTTTCTGCTGTCAGGCAGTAAAGCATTTGATGTAGCCCAAGTGGGATGTCGGAACTCAAAATTACACTATTATTGATCTCAAAATCAAGACAAACAAAACAGGTTTACTGCTGAATTGCTTTTTCAGAGAAAATGTTGCAAATTACTGGCCAGGGATTTATTTATTTTTTTTGCACTTTCCTTTTTCTTTAATATGTCAAGATTGGAAACTGTAAGAGATGTGATGCAGTCTTTCACTGAACAAAAAGAAAAAGCAAACAATTTGGCACTTTTTAAACTGTGCTCATGTTTTAAATTGCAAAACCATCTGCACCTTAACACAACCTGTACAAAGAAGTGTGTCTAACATGGCATGGCAGATTCAGGTTACAATAATTCTTTTGCAACTGCAAAATCCATTTGGTTTGTTCTTGGACATGTTTATGTTTGTATGCCAAAAATAGATTTTCTAATTCACTGTCATACACTCACACACGCACCCACACATACCTTTTTCAATGCTATACATCTCTTTCAGTGTCTCCTCTTCACCTCTCTGTCATTTTTTGTCTCCCCCTCCTCTCTGTTCTTCTGTTTCAAAGTGACAAATTGATGTCTGCATAGATCTCCATATTCCCACACTGGAGACATTCCCACATCTCTCTGACAACACCCCCAGCCACTCAAGCACAAGGATACCCACACACTCAGCTGACAACTGGCACCACAAAGTACTTTGAAGTGCAACTGCAGTGAGAGGAGCGCACATGAATATGTTGAGTTTATTGTATTTGATTACTGAAGCTACAAGGCTAAGATGATGTACAATCAGTCCACAAAAAGTGTGTTTTATTTATTCAGCTTTGGGTTGTAAATAGTGGATTTACAGCTTCAGCTCCCAAATACTCTGCTGTTTCTCAGAGACTTGGATGTGTGACTGGTAATATTTTGTTTTCCATCGATGAGCATCACACGCCATCACAAAACTGAATGCAGCACAATCAACTTCACAAATGGTGTGTTCATGGTGTGAGACAGTAGCAGAAACAGCAAAGTGTAGAAAATAAAAAAAATAATTTTACAAAAATTAATAAACGTCTGCTACTTGCTTATGTTGTTCTCTGTATTTACAAGCTAACTGTGGATTGATTAAAGCTAAACCATATCTTTGTCATCATTAGTTTAGCTAATAAATAATTTTTACAAAATCCAAATTTAATCCTATTACTTAAAAATGCCTCATTTTCTTTCATTAGTAAGTAACACCAAAGAGCTTGAAATGCAGCTTTATTTGCCAGATTTAACAGCTGGTGCTGCTGTAAAAAACAAACAAAAACAGGAAGAAATTAAGAACAGTTTTGTAGCATCATTGTGAAATTTCATGGTGTGAGGAACAAATTGAAGGTGATATTTAACACTCTTCATATTTACATTATAACAGTGGGGAATCATGACTAATAGAGACTAATAAAATATGTGGTCATGCAATCTGTGCTTCTGATTACCTAAAAAAACTGTTTCACACAACTTTTTGTGGCAACACTTGTACACAGTGTAATGACTCAGTGGTGCATTCAATTACAACCTGTAAATTCAATAATCCACACTGGAACAGTAACTACTCTAAATATAAACAGAGAAAATTGAATATAAAACATTCTAGTTAGGTTTAAAATAACAATTTTCAATAATACAATTGGACTTTGGTTTCATTACATGATGAAAGTCATCAATAAATTCTGTGGCTTATTGTCAACTTTTTAAAATGCTCAAAAATGTTGAAGCCACATGGTTATCAGCAAACTTCACTTAATTACTCGATCGATTGATAGATAGATAGATAGATAGATCAATGAAGATGAGGTGTGTATTTACCAACATTGAGCATGTTAGGAAAAGTAACAAATACAAGAAAACTGTATTATAAAGCAGGTGGCATAGTGGCGTAGTGGTTAGCACTGTTACCTCCCAGCAAGAAAGTTGCAGGATCACTTCCCGATCACTTCCCGGCCTGGGCCTGGGTGTTCTCCCTTCTCCCTGTGCTCACGTGGGTTTACTCCGGTTTCCTCCCACAGACCAAAAACCTGCATGTATTATAAATTGATGATTCTTGATGATTCTAAAATTGTCCCTAGGTGAGAGTGTGAATGGTTGTTTGTCTATATGTGTCCCTGCGATGGACTTGCGACCTGTCCAGGGTGTCCCCTGCCTCTCACACAGTGACTGCTGGGGATGGGCACCAGCTCCCTGCGACCCAAAATGGAGAAGCGGGTAAAGAAAAAAAATGGTTGTATTATAAAGCACATTTGACATATTGACATTATATCTGACTATATATGACATTAAGCAGAGATTATTCTAGTATTGATGAGGATTTATTCAAATTCAAAAATACTTTATTAATCCCAAAGGGAAATTAAATGTTGTTGTGGCTCATAATCCTGGTTTTGTTAAAGAGTTGATGGCTGTAGGCAGGAAGGAGCTCTTGTAGCGGTCTGTCCCGATGTGTCCTCAGTCCTGGTGTCCTCAAAGAGCCCCACCAGGTGAGCCTCGCTGGCCTCCTGCGGAGCCATGATGGCTGAGCTCTGGAAGCTCAAGTCAGTCTTGACCGATCTCCTGGACCAGGTGCTGAAAGGGTAGCTTCTGGATGAGCAGCTCGGTGGACTTCTGGTAGTGGTGGATCTCCCTGAGAGTCATGGTACCGATCCTGTAGCGGTGAGGCTTCTTCACTCCACCGGTGGTCGGGGCGCTCCTGCAAGCAGCTTTGGTGGTGAGCTGCTTCCTGGGAGCTTTACCTCCGGTGGATTTACAGGCGGTCTGCTTGGTTCTGGCCATGACTGGACTTCAGGGTTCTTCACATTTAACACTTGTTGTCATGGTTATGCATCATAACAAAATGTCCAAAAGTAAAAAGGTTTCAGTAAAAATCCTTCTAGCTGCACAGCATCTGATACCAGAGGAAATAATCATCCAAAAAAATGTGATTTACATCCAGAAAAAAAGAGGAATAAAATTTTCAAAAGCAATATCTCAGAGTGAGTAACAGAGCTGCTCCAACATGCAGCCACCTTGAGCGGCGCAATTCTAGAAGTAATAATAATATTAATAAGGTGATCTTCATTAATTTCTCAATCCAGCCCTGGAAAGTCCTCTGTCCATAGTACTACAGTTTGACCTGGTTCTTAATTTTAAATAAAAAATATTCAAACCAAAGTTAGAACTATTAAAAAATGAAGTGAAGTTTGCTGATAATAATGTGACTTTATATTTTAGAACATTTTTTATATGTTGACAGTAACCTACAGAACTTACTATTGTTTTTTTTTTTTTCTAAAAATCCATCATGTAATAAAGCCCAAACACAATTATATCATTGAAAAGTGTCAATGTAAACCTAAACTGGATATTTAATCTTCCATTTTGCTCCTTCTATTTAGAGCAACTACTATTTTTGTGGGATCTGGAGTTTCTGTCTCCGCCCTGCTGGCAGTAGTGTCTCCTCCACAGCTGAAGCAGATTCCCGTCTAATGAGCAGCACCGGTACTTAAGCCTCCCGCTGGTTCCAGATCTTTGCTGGAGCATCATGCCTTATGGGTTAGTCTCAGCCTGTTAAGCCCTGTCATCAAGTTTAGGTTAATGTTAACCTCGTTTGTGTGCCCTTTGCTCCAGGTTATGCTGCCCTCCGCTTGCTGTTTTTGGGTGCCTGGAATTTACCTTTACAACCTGTCTGGTGGACTTACCTGCTCCTGGATAACAGACCTCCTCTTTGGCTTGGATTACCTCTGCTTCAGCCTGCCTCGCCTCCACACCATGCTGCCCCATCGGGTCTGTAGGACAAAGATTATTATTATTATTATTATTATTTTTAAGAAACTCTCTCTGCTTAAAGCTAACTGCCCTGTAACTGAGACTCACCTTACTCCTTCATGCCGTTGCAGATCCTCTGGGTGTTGCTCCGCTGTAAATAGTTCCACCTGTAAATAAAAACACTTTTTTTATGCTGTCTCCGTGTCTGGTTCTCGGTGCTGCTCTTACGACAAACTCTGATTCTTGTCAATTTTAGTGTTAGAATGTCAGTGTTTTGGTTCTTTGTTTGAGTCTGGTTTCTTGCTTTGGATTGTCTGTTGGGTTTCTGTTTCCTTGTCATCATTCACCTCCCCAGTAGTTTTCCATTCATGCCTGCCACGCCCACCTCACCTGCTCCTCGTTTAGTCCACAGCTGCACCCCATAATCATTTTCTCTGTCTTTAAAACCGGTCTCTGTTTTGTCACTTGTCACTGGGTCATTCCGTTTTGTCTTCTTGTGTCTTGCTCCTTGCCATGCCCTGTCTCTCGTTTTTGGATTTTGTCTTTGTTAGTTTTGCTGCCACGTCAGCCCTTTTGTTTTGACTGTTTTCTTTAGTTAATAAATTAGTTTTCATTATCATCACTATGAGTCTGCGTCCTGGGTTTGCCTCTGTCTCCACGCATTATGACTTCTTATTATTATTATTATTACAGCTTGTATTTGAATGCATCATTAAGTCTTCATGTGTTGCCTTTAAAAAGCTGTGCAGAAATGCAATATTTTTTCAGTGCAAATGGCTTGATTATGGGAAGAAAATAAAGCCAGACAATAAAATAAGTAAATACTTTAACATGTTCCCTTTTATTTACAGAATCAAAATGTAAAAAGACCAAAATAATGCAAGTTTTTAGGCAGCAACTACAAAAGGCAAACAACAAAAAAATAACTGTCTGCTTACCATATTTTTTTAGGCTACTTTAAAATAAAGTCAAATCTTCAGTCTCTTTGTAAAATGGAAATGATGTTCTCAAATGGTTTTATTGATATTTAAGCTACAAAAGTTTCAAAGCCCCAAGTAACTATTGGCAGATGGTGTTCCTCCTGGTGGCATCTTGATGAGTTCCATGGCAAAGACTGTTCCAGGGATGAAGTGGATACAGTGATGATAAACACCAGTGCTGACCAATAAAGAGGGCTTTTTCTGTATGTTTGGGTCCAAAAGGAAAAGAAAATATTTTTCCCGGTCTTTGAATCTGCTCCAGCTGTGACACACACCTGGATGCCTGCAGGGTGGTTCAGTATTTATGTTCTCCTAACTTTGCAATGAGCCAGAATCTAGTGGTGGCACTGCTAATCAAACTGATGGTCCACTCCAATGTACCCAAAAGATTTGTTTGACATTTAATAGAGTGAAAATGAGGCAGAATTGCTCTTTATTGAAGTTTAACAAATGTCAAACTTTGTCCTAAACATTCTGCTATCAGAGTTTTGTAATCTTGTCCAGGTTTGAAGTGTGCAAGTATTCTAGTGTTTAAACTAGAACAAGTCAAAACTACTCAATAGAGTGAAAAATGAGGCGGAATCGCCCTTTAGCCGATCCTCGAACCAGAAGCAAACTTCAGCCTAATGTCAAGCTTTTATTTTAGTACTTGTTTAAGGCATAAAAAATTAGCATATTAGCTAAACATTTTGTTTCAACATTTAGCATTGAGATTTAACATGTAACATCTAGATTTTGGTGTCTTGTTCTCTGTGCCCTTTGTGTTCCGTGTCACTAGTCACGTTTCTTTTGTTCATTACTTGTCAGCCTGCCACACCCATCTGCGCCTGTCCCTCATTTAGAATCTGTCACCTGTGTCTACTTCCCAATTACCCTCTGTCTTTAAAACTGGTTCATCTTTTTCTCTTCCAAGCTGGTTCATTTTCACTGCCATGTGTCGTCAGGGTTTCCTTGCGGCTCACCTTCTTGTGTTCTTGCAATTCTGTTTTTTGTTATTTAGTTCTGTTGCTGCCACATCAGCCTTTTGTTTTGATTACTTTGTAAAATAAATTTGTTTTCTTTTTTTAAAAATGAATCTGCACTCTGGGTACTTGTCCTTCTGCCCTGACAGTTTTATGTTTGTCTTTGTGCTGAAAAGGACATAATGTCAATTTAAAGCAGGTTTTCTTTATTTCAAATTAGATGCTTCTGTTGTTGGAATCCAAACTGCAACATTTTATTATATATCTGTTACCCCACCTTGCAAATATCACCACCAGCCACCATTGCTGTTAGTTATTAAACAAAATCATTCTTCAGAGCCTATGACTCAGCTATGCCTTCTGTCCTGGTCGTGAAGTCCTAAACAATGAGGAAGCTCCTTCAAACATGTTTTTGCATGAAGATAAAAAATGCTGATATAATACCCACATTTTAATGCAATAAAACCAGTATATTCTCAATTGCAAAGTAGTTTACTGGGGGAAAAATAGCAAAAATTTTGAAATTATACATTAAAACATATATTGTATAAACCTAAATATTAAATAAAAAAATGTATTGTAACATTTCAAATGTGCTGATTTATTGGGTCTTCTTGGAAGGCCTAAAAGGCCCCGAGGGTTGCTCTCTGCAGCTTGAAAAACAATACATAAATAAGGCTAAGTTTAAGTTTTTCTTGTATGTTTTTAATTGGACAGATGCTAAACCACCTTTTTTATTTCAAGTGTGTCCATGATAAATCAACAGAGAAGTGCCCATTAGGGTGACAGTAGGATAACAGATTGCTCTAAGACGTCATCTCTTACCCATAAAAATTTACTTTGAGTCTTGTAGGACACTTGATTTTTTTCTTAGTTTGCCAAATAAGTGTCAAAGAAAAATGGGTTCACTACAATAAAAACTCAAACTTATTACTGTTTTAAAATTACTACACCATTTTTTTTTTGCTGTTTTTGTGCTAATAACAACAAGAAACTCATTTGAGTAAACACTCCCTTTACTAAATTTAATAAAATCCAGAAAGACTGGTAATTCAATTACAATTAAATGGCAATAAACTCTAATATTGGAGGTCCTAAGGGTTGTGCAGTGGAATTTCTCACATTACTGCCACGCAGAGTTTAAATCGTGTTCCAACTAGAGATGTTTAAAGAAAAAATATTAAAGTGTTCTTCGCTGTGATCTATAGGAGTTACAATATATCCAGGGTGAACTCTGGTTCTTGCCAAATTCACATGGACAGCACCAAACACCACTCTACTGTTTGCTATGCTACGTTTAGACAACAAATATATAAAATAGTAAAATGTATTTTTTATAGCATCTGCTGCTTTCAGAAAACCTATATTGGTCTGGGTGGATAATTAACCTCTAGGGAGGAAAAACAATTAGTCGACATTGGTCGGGTAAAATCCACATGGGAGTCTGCTGTGGTTTCTACCTACAGGGGATGCTGAACTGTTCTTGTTCAGCCTCATTGGTTTTCCAACTTTCTCTCTTTCTGTCTTTTTCTGCACCAGCTGGACTTGGAGTGTGGCCCCCTTTGGGAACAGTCTTTACAGGTTGCTGTCCTGAATTGCACATGAGTGATTAAAGAACACTTGTTTTATTCCTCCAGGGATGTGAGGACGTTTTGCCTTGTGATGTAAAGAACTTGACCAGAAACTTGTTGCTGTAATTCCGATGCCTTTAAGACAATTGCTTCATGTTCGGATATTGCCTGAATGTTCCCACTGATAATCAATCTACTCCACCCTACTTTTACCAATAGAATGTCACTTTACTGTGCAAACTACAGCATTAAAGCTGTTCGTGAGGCTGGAGGTGGCAAAAAGAGATAAGAGAACACATGGAGAGAAATCTTTGTGTCTACGTCTATGTGTGTGTATGCACCCTCAAGGTGATGGTATCATATCTTTCAACAAATGCTGTTTTTCTCAGAAAAAGTTAAAACCCCTAAAATTTCTTCCCACTTGAAGATTAAGATGGGATAAGTGTGATAATCTTGGGAATTAGGATAAATCCTGTATTTTAGCTAAGAGGATATTTATGTTATTATCCAAGTCTGAGCTTTTATTTGTCTGTTCACAAATCTGCAGTTGTTCTGTAATGATTACAAAGCATAGATTAAATTAGTATTTAATATTTGTATTAATCTGATTTAAGAATCACATTCATGTGAAAATTTGATGCAATCTCCTGGTTTCCTCAGATAGAGAACTTGTTACTAACAAACATTTTGTAAAAAAAAAAACAAAAAAAAAACTGAATGAATTGGACTGTTTGTGGTGTTTGTGTTGTTTGTGTTTCTGATCCTGTTTGTGGTGTTCATGCACAGGATCTCAAGGCACAGCCATGGAGAAGAGGGTGTCTGGTTGGAGAACCTCAGGGTCTCGTCTCGGCTTTTTGCAGATGATGTGGTTCAGTTGGCATCTTCAGGCTATGACCTTCAGCGTGCACTGGGATGGTTTGCAGCCACAATTCTTGATTTATTGGTGTGCCTATGTTCCAAGTCTCACATATGGTCATGAAGTATGGACCATTACTGAAAGAATGAGATCTCTGGCGCAAGTGGCCAAAATGAGCTTCCTTTGTAGGGTGGCCAGGCTCAGCCTTAGAGATAAGGTGAGGAGCTCCGTCATCTGGGGGGAGCTTCGCATTGAAAAGGTCTAGTTGAGGTGGTTAGGAGGAGACCTCGGGGCAGACCCAGAACTCGAGGAGGAATTATGTATCCTTTCTGAGGAAAGGATACATAATTGAGGAGACTCAAATATTTATACTTAACCAACACTTGCTCTCCATCACTGTTGCCTTTTATCCAAACCTCCCAATGAAATAACTAAAACCACAACATACCATTTCCACTTTAGTACCACATATTGACAAATATAAACTGCATATTAATACTAAACATAGCCACACTGAAAATTGTACATGGTTTCATGGGTAATTCAAGTTACCTGCAAAGCAATGGGAAAAAAAAAACACATGTATAAACTTATACCATTAAAAAGGCTACTATCCTGTCTTACTGTTTCAAAGTGATAAATAGTCATAATTAAAGGCTACAACATTCCTTGATGGAATGCATATTGTCTGTGACCTTTCAGGCTAAAGTTTTACACTAAGATAATATTCATATCTTAAAAAAAGTCTTGGTGTTTTAGACTTTCTAATCAAATCTTGAGAATAATGTCATGCTTCATTGTGCTGATTATTGCAACATCTCATGTGAGCTGTTTAGGCTCAGAGTATGTATTGGGAATGATTCTGAACGACAACACAAAGTTTTAGATTAATATCTGTAAGTTGATTGCACTATAGCCATTTCTGTATTTTCTAATGTCAATTAGCTGTGTGTAGTGGCCATCTTGAAACAGGTTGACTCTAACAATTAATCATTCATAGATGGACATCTAATGATTGTTCTGTGTTTTATTAAATTGCTTTAGTAGTTCATACATTTAAGCCTGGATTTGTAGTCTGTATCTCAGAATTTTAGCTGAATATCTGTAAATCTGAGTTATAGGCATCTTTGTTTTTACTAATATTGATTAGCTGTGGTAGCAGTCTTGAACTCCATAAGTTAATGTCATATAGGTACAAGTTCAATGATTACTTTCTGGGGGTTTAATAAAATTCCTCCACTGGTTTTTTGAGATATTTTGCTAACAGTCGGACAAATGAACACACAAACACACACCTAGTCATACACTTTTTCAACCACTTTTTGGCGGCAGGCAATAATGATTAGTCAGTTATTTGAGTGATGGTTATGAATGCTACAATGCAGCTGCAGTTCATCATTTATAGCTAATAAAACCACTCAACATCACATAAACTTTAGTTAAACTAAGGTCAGATCCCTCCTGCACAAACACACGAAAACACACCACCTGTCAAAGACAGGAAGCACACTTCAACAAAAACACACATCAAACAAATTTTAGAACACTCCACTGACAGCTGTGCATCTAATTACATGAATTAAGAGACACAAACTCACATCATCACACACACTGTCTCTGATGAGTGCTGCCTCTTAACAAGAAGTAGTGTTACCGAAAGGTTTTCCCTCCCACACACACTCATACAAACAAGAGCAAAGAGCTGCGTGAGAGCTCTCGTGTCTCTGAAGTCATTATGTGTTTGCATACACTCTTCTTTTTAACACATGTGTGTGTCTGAGGGCGTGTGAGTGTGGGTGGGAACAGGCAATTTTGGAGGCTCAGACAAAAGCAGGAAAAATTTTACAATAACTATATTTTCATTTACAGTCTAGTGAATCCTGACATGTTTGAACAGTGAACAGCAGGAGGTTCAAGCACTCAAAGAGCAAACAATACTCCAAATCACAGGTTTAGTTCTAGTTGGATATTTGGGAAGCAAGTGATGCTTGAAAAGAATCAAACATGTTTTGTATTCAGCAGTGTGTGGAGTTGAATTTTAGATTACAAAATGAAAACAAATTCTTCAAGGTGACTTGTTAACTATAACAATCATAACAGGTTCTACAAGTTCTTAAAACTAGATATCAGATATAGATTTGTGTTATACTGTATGTCTACAGGAAAATAAATATACATGGAGACATTTGACATGTCATGTTTTTCATATCCTACTAAGCATGATTTGCCTTTTTCTAGTTCTCCAATGGTGCTGCTTTAGGCACCTTCACAAAACAGTTCTGCAAAGTGACCACAAAGGCCAGTTCGTCTTTAAGCTGCCTCTGAATATTCATAAATCACTACTCAAGCCATCCATGTCCAGCATAAATGTGAGCTTTCAGATATTAAGTGAGCTTTCATCAAGCATGATGAATTAACTCAGTTTAGTGATTTTCTTTGTGGTTAATCAAGTTTTTAAACAAAATGCAAAGTTGCTGTGTGTCATCATCAACTTCTCCTCACTAATGAATTTGTTTAATGTTATTTAGGCTTTAAACCCTGTGGCTGGGTGGTTGCACAGACACTATGCCATCAATACATCACATCCTTGAGCCACAAAGCCGGCTTATTTTTTCACAGGTGGACACTTACGGCTTTGTAACTTTGCCACTTGGCAGCACAAAAGTGCAACGGCAGCGGGCTGATTTCAACCCCCTATGCCGTCTCAGTCCATTAAGAAAAAACACTAAGACAGCCAAAGGGCATCTACATCCCTGCTTGAAGTGTTTTGTGACAGGGCTTTTTGTCAAAATCACTTAGCTTTAACCGGCATAGTCCCAGTGATGTTCAAAACTTTTGTCAACATTCAGGATTTACATAGAGAAAAATGGGTTTTAAGCCAAACCACTGCAAGAAATGCCTTGACACATATTTCTCAGATGAAAGAAACTTTGGTCTAGAATGTAAAACTTCTGTGTTGCAGCTCCTAGCCTCTGTCTTTTTGTTTAGTCTATCATTGCTGTTGGCTGATTTCTGTTTTAATACTGGCTCTGTACTTTTACATCTAGGACTGGCTTCAAGTTCCTGGCTCGATTGATACTAGGCTGGGCTCTGATTTGACTGGTCTTCACTTTGCACCACGTATCGTCAGTGACAGTCAGCTGTTTGTTCTTCTCCCATTTGAGTTGTAATTTATTCCAAGCAGTTTGCTCTTTATCATTAAATCGGAATCAGAGTTGGTGTTATGCAGTTTTGCTTGTGTCACTGTTTTAAAAAAATGCATTAAACATGGTTTCCTTTCTTTATGGTAGTGGTAAAAAGGTGTTGTTAATTTTGATTGCTTTAAGAGCCTGTATGGAAGTAAATACTTAGGGAGGCTGAAATCTTGGTACCTGTAACACATTCTGTTTTATAATTTCTTATTTGAATGTAATATTTTTCCATTTGTCTCTACCAAAGATTCCGCCCACTTTTCTCTCTGCTCCCGGATTGGTTTTTTTTCTCTCTGTTCTCTCCGTCTCCTGAACCACACCACCCCCGCCTCTCTGCCCTGCTTTCATCTCGGAGCCTCTTTCTTACATATTCTCCAAAAATCTTTTATACCATGGATCTGGTCAGCTGGTCTCTAAACACAATTGATCAAATTTTCTTGATGGGAAGACAGAACTTGGGAGAGCTCTGACTTACCCTGAGGGGACATTTTTTGCTGGATACACAATGGATTCCTGGAGGAAATGGAGTATTGCTTGTCTGACAATTTTTGTCTTTGGAAGATCTTCACATCTTTGGGTTTTGATAACAGGATTTCTGCTGTTTGGATTAAGCAGGAGCTGAATTGCGGTTCTGGAACTCATAAAATGGGCTACATCTTGGAGGAAGTTACTTGCTCGAATCAGGCGGAATGGACCTGGAATTTGGCTGTTTGGATTTACCATTGAGAAGTATCAGCAAGAAAACAAGTTTGCCTGACTCAAAACAATTACTGTTTGTGAATTTGGCTCCCCTAGGCTGACCTTGGTCAGCTATCTCAATTTCTCCCTGGATTTTATGTAAACAAGATGCTCTGCTCCCTCTGCCTAAGGACATCTGTGGATCTGTTCAGAGCTCGCTGATAAACTTTCCATCATTATCAAAGACAATGGCCTCTGTGACGTGATTCATGGACTTATCTGCAAACACACACACACACGCACACACGCACACACCTTCCGCTGTTTCTGAGTC
>NC_051451.1:1014508-1017549 GCF_001649575.2 Kryptolebias marmoratus | reverse complement strand
TAACACTAGGAGCTAGAGTTCAGGTTAGACGCTGAGGCGGAGAATCTAACCCAGTAGGTTCGATGCTCCAGCGAAGGTCTGATCACCACCTGCTGCTTAAATCCTGGCTGGTCTCATCAGTGGTATGAGGAACACCTGTGGAACAATAATTAGTGGCGCCGCCCAGAGGGCGGAACCAAAACCCAGATCCTCACAATTCTATTTCATTTAAAAAATTTAGCTACTATTTTGACTGTCTTAGCTCAAAGCTTAGATATGTCTGGTTTTGTGATTTTATTTAGATTATCCTATATTTCATTTAGATTATACATGATTGATGTGGGTTTTTTTTTCTGTGTTTCATTATGTACCTGCTGAATTGGATTCTGTTTTTGTTTCTGTTGTAAAGCACTTTGGATCACCTTGTTGCTGAAAAATGCTACATAAATAAATCTCACTTCACTTCACTACCAGGAGTTTCTTTTCTATTTAACTTGCTGGAAGCTTCAGCCTACCTACGTGTAAATTATTTGGTGTACTATCAACACCGTGCTGGGGTCTGGAAGAAGAGAATCACATGTTCTGGTGTTTTTAGGGTTAAAAATTTGCAATCGCAGACATGTTGCTGTCACTAAGCTGACATGTCTGCATCTCATCAGAACAGAGCATTGAGACATCAAAGGGTAGTTTTTATTTTCAAATACACATTTAATTTCAGAACAAGAGTGTTTCTGACTGTCATTGGGGACCATAAGATGTCCTTATACTCAGGGTGTAACTGTGCATGTATTCATACCAAACCATCACGTTACAGGATTCTCAAACAAATTCAGACCATAGGATGAACATGTTAGTCACAGACATTCAAACAACTCTCATCCTAAGGAGTGCACAGACACTTCTTTAAAATTACCATTGGCTTTTTGCCAACAGCCACAACAGGAAAAGAGTAAAGAAACCTATTAGACCTTCTGTGTAGCCCTTTTCATAAATAAAACACCACATAAAATAAAAATGTTCCCAACAAAGGAGAGTTGCCTTTCAGTTTTGGAGTTTATCAGACTTTTTATTTGACACATGGTCTGTAGGAAACTGTTTTGTTCAAACAGACAAATTCATAACTGGTTACTAGGAGACAGTAATATCCAGAAAAAAAGTTTTGTGTCTGAAGTGTCGTAAACTTTGTCAGACAAAAGACCTGGCATCATGTTTACAAAGATGAGAAAAAGAACACTGTTTGTTCATAATACCCTCAAAATATTTGGCATTTTTTTCTTATTCCTGTTGTTCTGAACCATACCGAATCATGACCCTAAAATCAAAGTACATACTGAGCCGTAACACAGAAGAATCCTTACACTCCTGCTGGATACAGGTGATATGAAGGTCTCAGATTCAAATGTCAGCTGTGCATGTCTTTTTTTGAGGACTGCCTGTTCCCCCTGAGCCTGTTTTAGTTTCTCTCATGGACTCTGACTTCTTTAATTCAAAAACATTCATAATGGGTTAATTAATTAATTTTAAATTGACTTCAAGTGTCCATGGTCATGTGTCCTTGTGGTAATAAACTTCCATTATCCATTCGGTCTGTACTGAAATGTCACTAATTTTTCAAATTGGTAAAAAACCTTTAATAATGACTATTAGTATCCTTGTGTGTTTTTGGCTTTTTCAACATCATAGACCTTTCTGTCGAAGCAGATTCTACCAGAGACTAAATCCTCTTAACTACAATTATCTTGAGGCTAAATCACCTCCTTCCTGATGATTTTGGATAACTTTATTCTTGTGCTTTCTTGTAATGTCAAGTGCATCCTTGTCCACACAAAGAAACTACCCTGGAAAACCTTACCTCTTTCAGCAGCTTTTTATACACCACTTTGACTTTGTACTTTTACAGTGAAAAGTCTCCTAAATGGGCTTCTCCCATTTCACAGTGAGCTCCAGCTGGATTATGTACCTTGTTGACTCCAACACCAGGACATCATGGAGCCTGAGGCTGGGCATGCTGAATGAACTGGAGTCTGCACCTAAGTCCACCATCAGCTGGCAGATTCATGCAGGGAGGCTCTTGTGCTGCCTGCAGTGTTCTATTTGGCATCTATTCTTCTTTAGGAAACCAGATGGTTGGCCCTACAGCAGTCAATGATTCTCATAAGAATGGACTTTGCCACGGTTTTAAGAATTATAGTCCAGTTGTCATGTTGCCACTAACTTGATCATCCAAGGCTGTTGATCATCAGCTGTGCTGAAAAACCTGTCCTTTGGTTAAAATGGGAAAAGTGACTGAACTATGTTTTAATTATGAAGGTTAGAAAGGCTGGAAAATGCAGAATTGGTTTTACAGTGTTTTTAAAGCCACTAAATACATTTATTTATTATATATTATTATATGTTTATTTAGTTTTTTGCACAATTATTTTATTTAATTTCTGTTGGCATAAAGTTTTCAGCTTCAGCCAAACTTTTTTGCATTTCTTCAAATAATAAAATTTAGTTTTTATATTTCATCAGAATATAAAAACATTCAATTAATTTAAATTTATCAAAGTAATAGTTGGACAAAGGGAAATACAAGTAAAAATTTCATAAAACTTGCAAGTGAATCACACTTTTGCAATAAAAAAAGAAAATCACTCTTTTGTTTTTAATGTTTGTACTGTGTGAATTTAGAGAATTTGTTGCAAATATTTTAAGTAACTTTCAGCAGGGAATGAAAGACAAATTAACTTAAACACAATCAAACACAATTTGAGTGAATGAATTGCACTAAACGAGAAAACATGTGCTAACCATCGATTCCGAATCGATAGCTGGGTTTTGAACAACCAAAGGGAGAAAAAAATGTATATATTGCACCATTATTTTTTTGACCTAACAGCAGAAATGATCCGCTCTCTGGGCGAAGTGGAGCATTTGGTCTGACTGGAGGAGCCGTTAACGAATATGAGCCGAAAACATTATTTTCTCTCTCTCTCTCTCTTTTCATCCCAATGGTGCATTGGAAAGAAAATGTCGCCACAGATGCTGGAAATACTGCATTTAGACCAGATGTGGCAATA
>NC_051451.1:995017-1014370 GCF_001649575.2 Kryptolebias marmoratus | reverse complement strand
TGACCCTGGACTGGAGCTTTAAGAATTTGGTCCAGATCTCAATGCTGTAGGTTTTATTTGTGCTTCTGTCTCTATATAAACACAGAGACACGTTAGTCAGTCTGTGAGAGTCGTGTGCAGTCTGTGCAGCCGTCTGGTGGGAACACGCAGCGCACTGGCAGGGCCGGAAAGTGGGGGGGCCAATGGCCCCCTGGCCCCAGTGGTTCCGGTGCCTATGAAAGATACTAAGAGAGTAAAACCTCATAAGAGCCAGACTTATATCTTCACAAGTGGTTTTAACACACCAAACAAAACACCAATTATTTTGTAATACAATCAACCCTTCTTTAGCCTTAATCTTCCCTTCTACACACAGTTCATCCAAAAATTTCATTTTCTCATTCATTCCTCATTTTCCTTTTTAATAAACTCCACCCCATTCTGTCTTCACACAACACTTTCAGGTTGGTATTGTTTATGTTTGCCTTTACTTTCTCTCCAAAGTGCCTTCCTCTTCATTACATTTTTAAGACAACAGTAATAAGCCAAGTTACCATGGCTGCACTTTAGTTTTCGTTTCCAGTTTTGTCAGATTTTCCAACTTTCACAAGCCAACACTCCCATTTCTTAATCAACAGAGACAAAAGTTACAACGGTATGAATGCTAACACAGATACTGTAGCACTGACCTTCAACCATGCATTAGCAGGCCTGCAGGACTTGGAGCCAGATAGCACTGCTGTTTGCACCCTGACAGAAATGTGGGAGCTTAAATGGTGGTTCTTATCAGAGGAATGCATGTCCGAGTCTGACCAGGTGCCTGAAGTGTATCACAAACTACACATCCCTGCTTCATGGTGATTTTCATGTCTAGATACATAATTTCTCCTCTTTTCTTTCTGAGTCAGATGGGTACCTTAAATCAACATTAGTTCTGGATAGCACAGTCACAGTAGGTGTGTTCAGACCAAACAGTTTGGGCTTTCTGAGGAATATAGGAACTTTTGACTCCCTTTCAGAACAGAATTGTATCCCTTGTTTGTTTTTATGTTTGTTTGTTTTTTAACTTTTGCACAACGAGAGGAACACTAGTTGTGTGATTGTGTACCAGGTGGCCAACAGTCAGTGCAGCTACAACACTCATGTACTTGTGCCATAGTAAAGAATTTTAATTAATTTTTTTAGAACATCAGCTTGAAATATTAAAAAAAGAAGTGCTAAAGGCTAAAATAGTTGTGTCAAAGGCACAGGGAAGAGCACACTGGAGCAGACAAGTAATCAACTTTAAAGTGGATGCATGTAAATTAAAAAGAAAAAAAAAAAACAGGAAAAAGACAAAATGGGTATCATACTTCATAAATAAAAAATAAAATAAAATAAATTGAAATTGGCACTTAAACATACTATGATTTTCAGATATTGACGTGTACCTCTGTACTATACTCTTGAGTTCATGATCTTTTGAAAATTGTTTATCCAAACTTTCATCATGACTGGTGCATTTTAAAAAAAGATCCAAGATCTCCAAAGAAATGAAAAAGAAATCTCAGTACAGCAGTTACTTTTTGAAGCCATTTTATTTTTAAAAATGGATGGTTACAAATGATTATCTGGCGGCCCTACAACGAGAAAAAAAAAAACAGTTTGTCAACTCACAGATGAGCTGCATAAGTTGTGTCAGTCATTGCTGTTTAAATCCAATCCACACTGATCCTTGTGATCTTTGTTTTTGCTTTGATTTTTTTAAGCATATTTTGCCTTAATTGTTAAAAACTTCTTGCTGTATCTCTTAAGCTCATGGTAACCTGGACTTCACTCTTCACTTCGCTCTCTGTCTTTTTGTCTTATTTTGGCAAATGAGAGAAAATCTTCATCAGCACAAGAGGCCATTGATGCAGCTTTCAACTTGTTTGCCCCCCCAGCTTACATATCTGAACCAGTCATGTCTCTTTAAATAATCCTGGGCTCTTGAAGACATTTTTAGCCAATTACACAAATAAACTATTTTGATGATTTGTTTCTGAAATATTGTGGCACTAAATTATTTTATTTACTTATTTTATTATCTGGGGAAAATTAATAAACAGAGAAGCTTGACTCCCAGAGGAGAAACTGAACAGAATATAATAGATGACAAGTCATGTTGGGGTCACACCTTCAAGTGTGAAAGCAAGACTTATTTGAAAACTAAGTAATTTTTTTACAATTTTTTATGCATACAGGATAATGTCAACATTTTTGATATATATAATTTTTTTTTCAGGCTGAAAATATGAAAATTTCTCACCCATGAAGACCCACAAGCAGCAATACTAATTAAGACTACAGTAATTAACAAAAGAGAGGATATGAGAGTTTTATGAGGAGATGATTTTCAAATGTAGGGAGGGGGTGAGTCTGTTCTCCAGTCAAAGCAGCTGACATTTGACTTTAGCAGGTCAACTTCTTTTTCTAAATTTCTAAACAAAGTCACTTTAAAAAAAACACATACAAACCAGTTTTATCTGGTTATTTTATAATTTATTGTTTTCTGGAATTATTTGAATTCCAGAAACATAAAATGTCCCTGTACGCTCTTATAAACAAGATATGTTGCTTAAGAAATGCACAAATAAATGTTCCATGCATGACATTAAAGACATACTGATAAAAGTCGAAGCACCAGTAAAAGATGGTGGTTAGTTAAAAGGATAATGTAGCAATATTTATCCAGACATAGTAAATTCAAACTATGTGTTAGAATGTTAGAAAATGGCATTGTGTCTGTTCACTCTGCTTTCTAAATGATGTGAAGCAGATGCAGCAGCAGTTACTTTTCCAACTCACATAGCATTGCCTGGGGAGCACATCAAACACATCCACTTGCAAACAATCATTAGTAGGCAACCCACATTTTTTAACAGGAACCACCTACTCCACACTTCTTTCCTGTTATCTATCCACCTCTCCTCTGCCACCTTTCTCCATTGCTATTTCTTCTTTTTTTTACTTGAATCTCCACATTCCCTTCTTTTATCGTCCTTCTCCTACATTTTTACCAATTATTCCTTCCTAAGAGTGGGAACAAAGTGAGACAGCATTCTTGTGTTTCATGCATTGTGAATAAGAGAGATGACAAAAAGTTAAGAAAACCCACCAAAATGGAAATTTTATGGATGGGTCTGTTTTCATAGTTGTTTGAGAGAGAGAGAGAGGGGGGGGGGGGTGTCAAGGGAACCATTTACAGCAAATGAGAAAGGAGAAGGAGAAAGACTAGCTTTAAACGAAGGAAGGGGTCTCAGATTCAACTTTCAAAAACTTACAATAGAACATAGCATTTGCCTCAGTTTTGTAAGATACTCAAAAAAAATTTCTCAAAAAACATTTGATGACTTTGTGGAGAAATATGAATATATTCTTGCCTTTGATCATCAAAATGGGTTTAGGAGTAATGGGATGGAATTTAAAGAAAATAAATCAATGTCTGTAGGTAAGAAGCACTACCCTGTGGGGGTGTTTTTTGATTTCTGTAAAGCTTTTCACAAAAGTGATTATTAGGACCTCCTACATAAATTTGAACAATATAAAATAAGGACAGTTATTTGGACAATAGGTTTCTATCTGTAAAAATCAATAACAAATCATAGTTCAGATATAACCTGTGGTATTCCACAAGGTTTAATATTGGGTAACAATTTTGTTGATAAATAATATTTGTTACTGTAACTATGTTAAAAGCTCTGTTTGAGGATGATACCAACTTATTTAGCTCAGGAGTAAATATATATATATATATATATATATATATATAAATGTATTAGTAAAAATAGTAGAAAGTGAATTGATTTTGGTTAAAAAAATGGTTTGAAGTTAATAGGTTGTCCCTTAATGAAAATGAAACAAACAAAAAAATTAAACATGTTGTTAGGAACATTTTAGATATAATTCCATAGTTAAATAGAGATAAGAACAACATTTTTAGGTGCGATTATAAACTCTGTTGGAAACCACATATAGATTATATCAAGACAAAGTTATCTAAATCTGTTGTCATTTTTAACAGAGTTAAAAATTATTGCATGTGAGATGTTGCATATATTGTACTGTCATGGTTTTGTTCAGGCTTCTGACCCACATACAGAGAAACTCTCAGGAGGAAACCAGGAATCAGATAAAGTACATTTATTGATAACCAGAAAGTAACGAACTGTTTGGCGATCTGGAATGACTGTGGTATCGTGGGTAATCGGGTACTCTGAAGGACAGAGATAGGATGAGAATGGATCAGGGCTGAAAGGATTAGCAGCAGCCAGCAGTCTTACTTCTGAGGGAGAGAATGGTCCACCAGGAGAAGAGAGGAATTCGAGGTTGTGGCAGCAGAAACGTGACGTCAGTTCCCTCTAGTTGGTGGTGGAACTGGGGAGGACGACAGAATCACCGTTGGGCGGGCAGGCCGTACAGGTAAGCAGTTCTAGTCCAGCAAAGGTATCCAGGAGTCCCACAGAGAGTGAGGAACAGCCCCAGAAACGTACCACTCGGAAGAGTTCTTGGCAGGTAACCTGAGAATACGAACAGATATTACTCAGGACAAGAACACGTCTATGTCCCAAGGAGGCTGTGAGTTACCATGTGAAGGGTAATTCACATTCAGCGAAGACTGGCTGAAGAACTCCTCCTCTTATACAGCTCTGCTGATTGAGGCAAATGATCTGCAGGTGTGAACCACACACACCTGTAGTGGAAGAAGCCACCCAATGGTAATCCTGGAAGGCCGCCCCCTGGAGGAAAGAACCTGGTGGAGGATGACAACAACCACAAGCCCATCTCCTGACATGTACTGCTTTCTTGTAGTGACATAGTATGTTATAAATGTGTGTTAAGTTGGAAAAATATAAAAAATAGATCTAGCTCCAAAAAATAAACTCCAATAAGAGCTAACAGTGATTCTTATTATGAACATACTAATAATCTTTTTATTTGCTCCAGATTGATAAAAATCTACAGCTATTGTTTTGTTTAGCAATGGACTTTGTGCATCATGTTGGGTGAGTGTTGTTATGATGATGTATTTAAGATTGGGGAAATCCTTTGCTTAGTTATTAATATCCATCCTTACAATATTCTTTACCTGCTTCTCCTTTCTGGGTCACAGGGAGCCATTACTGTGCAAGACACCCTGGACATGTTGCAAGTCCTTCGCAGGGACACGTAGAGAAAAACAACATTCACACTCTCACTCACAATTTTAAAGTTACCAGTTACCCAACAGGCATGTTTTTGGCAGCTGGAGGGAAACCAGAGTACCCAGAGTAAATCTGTCCATGGTGTCTCCTGCCTCTCACACAGTGATGGCTGGAGGTAGGCACAACCCCCCCCTACCTGAGCTATACTATACTATACTATACTATACTATACTATACTATACTATACTATACTATACTATACTATACTATACTAGGAATGTGAGGCTTTAAGTCCCTCCTACTCTCCCACAGATTTTCATGGTTTTACTTTTTTTTTTCCTTTTAAGCATGAAATAAGTCATTACACCTACTATTAGAAAAATAAATATTTGAACATACAGCTGCAACAACAGTTAACACTTGACCAAAAAAATATCTGAGGTGTATTTTATTATTTTTTTAATAAGGGCAACATCTTATTTGTTTACATTAAAAAGGTGTGACTCAAAACTTGTACTGGGACCATCCTATAGGGATGCTGGTCCCCTTTTGGCTTCAACTCCCTGGTTCCTGTATTTGATCAAGTATTATCCAGTACAGTATAGTATAGTGCTATATACAGTCAATGGACAACACATATGAAACTGCATGCTATCAGTTGTTGTTAAGTTTTAAAGGGGACCTGTTATGCTTCCTCAAATAAGTCAGGATAGGTCTGTGGGCTGTACAAAACATGTTCATTACATTTAATACATAAAATCATTCTCAGATATTGAGATTTCAATCTGTAGAGACTCACACAAAGAGAGAAACAGCAGTTAGACAATTTTATTGGACCGAGGATTTGGCGCTCGGACACCGGCGGAAGACATGCGTGCTGAGAATCGCAGCGAGCTTGAATGATCGGCTCGAACGAAGCTCAGGTAGGTCTTCCCCCGGGCCCAGTCACTGGTGGTGGAGCGGAACTTGGAGAGAGGAGTCTTGAGGGGACCTGGAGGCGTCTGGGATGCTGGTGGTGGAAACGGGGAGGAGGTGGGTTGAAGCACAACTGAAGCGGGTGGATCTGAGGCCGCTTCGCCTTTTGAAGGATCTCTTGTCGGGCGATTGGATCGAGGTAGTGAGGTGGAGCATCCTGATTGGCTGGGGCGAAGGCGTGGTGATAGGGGATGCCGTAACAGTCTTACAGGTTGAATTTCCGCCTAGGGCTTCATTTCACCTGATCAGTTCTGCCTGTTTTGAGCTCATTTCAGAATGAGTGGTTTTAGGGCTACGTCACTTTTATGCAAATAAGCTGCTGTTGACCACGCCCCCAAAAAACCCGACACCCCACTAATGCACTTCATTAAAAAACATAAAAACTCACTGAAGGATTAAACGCTGTGGATCTGACAAACATTTATATTGTTATTAATTCAAATTCTGACGATTCTGACTTTAGGAGAAGGACCTTTAGCGGTCCCGAACTGGCAGCAGCAATATAGACACGTTCTATATTGCTGCCAACAACAAAACGTGGTCTTCTTGTAATGAAGTGGGTGGAGCTCCACTTGGGTTGCTAGGTAACGGGGATTGTGACACAACAATCTCGAGTTTTTTGAAACAGGTCATTTTGCAGACACCAGAAAATATTTATTTATTGTCAAAAAACAGCTTTGTTTTTTTTTTTTTTTGTGCTTGGACTGTTTCTAGAAGCAGTAGATACCCAAATAGAAGTACAAAAACATGCAAAAAGTGAATTTTGAATAATAGGTCCCTTTTAAAGCACTTAACTTCCATTTTGCTCTTTCAGCAAAAACAGTTGTTGCGATGGAAGTAACAAAAGCTAAAAAGCAAGAGGAGATACTGCCCTCTTCCACTTGGTTCTGGTTTATAAAATATAACAGAAAGGTAAAATGTGCTTGCATGTATGAACTTTGTGATAGGCTATGCATTTTTGGATTCAATTTTGTGTAAAAAAATCCCACCTAGATGATATTCTTGTAAACATTAGTGTGTTGTATTCGGGTTTATTCAAATAAGTTGACTGAGAATAGTATCTGATTTGCTGAAGTTGATTGAGAGTGACATGTCTGTAGCCTGTCGTTTTCTGTATGGTCACTGTTAATCTTACTGAAGCTGCTAGAGACAGGTTTTCCTCAAGAGCACCTAATTGTCAATGGCAAAGTGACAGGATGTCTTGTTCACTTTATCTGCTTTTCTTAGCTGCTTCTGAAATGCAGCCGATTCTCTGTTGACAGGAACTTTTTTGTACTCAAATGGTTTCCTCTGCTTCTAAACAAAATTCTAAAAAAAATTCTGCTTCACACCTTTACTCCCCACTAAACATTTCTGCTGTAGCTTTTAAACCTGCAGTGGGTATTGCAGTCAGTTGGCCTGCCAGTTAAGATTGTAGTCTGCTGGCTTGGAGTAAATGCACTAGCATTTAAATTCAAGTGCCTGAAGAGATCATAGATCAGAGTCCTGGATCTGCCTGTTTGGAAGTTTGGGAGAGATTTTACATTAAAGTCTGCAAGGCTATTGGAGTAACACATTAAAATCTTTACAAAACTAAAGTAGTCAAATTTATGAAAATGTGAGTTAATGCAATACATCTGGACCTAGGGACATTTTTTGAAAGTTTTTAATATTTTTTAATGACTTATGTATTAGTGCAGCAGCATTGAGGCAATGTATCCCTGCTGACTTGTAAAATTGCATCTCTCAGGAGAGTGCTGTTTTACTGTGATTGTTGGCAGCTAAAAAGAAGTGTGATATAAAAGCTGAGGAACCTGTAACATTGGTGGGGAAAATAAAATCCTCAAGCATAAAACAGATAAAAGTAACATAGTAACTTGCAATTATTTGTAAAAAGAATAAAATATAAAAACAACGTATATCACATATATGTATATATACACACATATAAAATAAAAGAAAAAACTTCCATATTACCCTATTTCTTCCACATGGGCAATTCCACTTTCACTTCAAGCTCGGGTCCTCTACCAGAGGCCTGGGAGTTTCAGGGTTCTCCTCAGTATCTGAGCTGTTCCTAGGACTGCTCTCTTCTGGACAGAGATCTCTGAGGTTGTTCCTGGGATCTGTTGGAGCCACTCTTCCAGTCTGGGGGTCACAGCACCGAGTGCTCTGATGACCACTGGAACCACTGAGGCTTTGACTCTCCGCAGCTTCTCTGTTTCCTTGTACTTATTGGCTGCCCGAGACATTCACTTAGCAGATCATCATGGGATGCTTTCTTCCTGGTGTATCCTTTATCCTTTCTGATGCAGATGTGTTGACNCAGCTGTTCCTGTAAACTATTCCAGCCACTTGGTTATGGTGTTCCATGTATTCTTTGCCTGCCTGCATCTTACATCCTGCTGTTATGTGCTGGACTGTCTCAGGGGCATCTTTACACAGCCTGCATCTTGGGTCCTGCCTGGTATGATAGACCCTGGCTTCTAATGCTCCTGTGCTGCCATGATTAGTTCCTCTGTCTGTCCTTCAGTCCAGGCCTTTCTAACCACTGGTAGAATATGTTGATATCAGTCACTTCTTTAATCTGTCAGTGCTACATGCTGTGCAGGGGCTTATCTTTCTATGAGTGTTCCTCTTTCTCCTCTTCCGCATTTGGTTTCTGCTGCCTGAGACATTCACCTTGATTATTACTGGGGGCTTGTGTGTGTGTGTGTATGTATATATATATAGGTTGAGGTCTGTTTTATTTTAGCAAATGCATAATGATAAAATGAAAAAAAAAATTCAAAATGAAAGTGTTGTACAACTGAATAGTTTCTGAGGTAACAATAAAGATGAAATGCTGAATTATATAAAAAAAGTACAATGCTGTTTTATAATTTAAGCCATAATAGCTGTAAATAGTTTTTCAATAGTTTTGTTAATGTTTTTTGTTTATGTGTATAATGTATGATTAAATTAACCACTAAGTACTCATGATACACTACCAAAAGTTTACTGCATAATTTATAAAAAAAATATATTAAAAAAATCAAACAAGCAAAATCAGCAGAATTGTTTGTTGTGGATCATTCCAAACACTGACGAGTACACCTTCGGACAGTCTCGGCATGTGCTTGAATCAGAGATGCCAGGCCAAAAGCAAAAAGGTAAAGTTCTTTTCTCTTCTTCTAAAAGGAAACAGCGACTAAACGCTAGAAGGATGAGTCACTTTGGGGGAGGAGATTAAGTGGTGGAAAGTGCTAAAGTAAAAGTTGGAGCTAAAATCAAATTAGCTGTATTTTGGATTGTACCTGATTGCCTGACTTAGTTGCGAACAAAAGCGTGGAATATTTGCCATTTTCAAATAAACTTTTCATGAAAAGTAGACGACTTTACAATAAACCAACAAACAATCATTAAATGATGTTGTCAGAAGCAAAAATAAATAAATCAACTCAAAAACACTGAAACATTGTGTATTTTGACAGCTATTGTGGCTTTAAGTGACTGTCTTTGCTGCAAAACAGTCAATTATCTATGCATTGCTTGTATTTTCTATTTATACTGTAGCTGTGAAATATTCTCCTCAAATCTTTGACCTTCAAAAAAAAAAAAAACAGAAAAAAAACAAACTGACTGATTAGAAACAATATACGGACTACTCATGACTTACTGCTTGTACTTACACTACATAATCTTAGTTAAACAATCTGAATTCAGGCTTTATCCTGTCAGGTCAGGGAGCGGCGAACCCAAAGCGCAGACTCATTCTTACTGATGCTCCAACACCAAAGCTTCGAAGCATGCTTCAAACTTGACAGGGTAGTTATGGTGAAGCAGTGGGCCGGAGCTTGCTTCATGTGACGTCACCGATGACGTTTAATCACTTCACTGCTTCGTTCAGACCGAGTCAGCTGACTGGTTTGAGTCGAGAGGCGGAGCTTAGAACATTTGGTACGATTCAGTGTACATAAGACGGCTCAAGCCCCGGTTCGTGTCCCCGTTTTACAGGTGCAGTGTTTGCTTTGCCCCCAGCTGCTAATGTATAATAATAATAATATGTCATCAATGCTGAGGCATTATAGAGCCAAACACTCTTCCTTGTTCCACCAATCAAGGTAAGCATAACATAGATATACATGGAGAATTAAAAAGAATGTAAATTAAATACAAGTTAAATTGAAGTTACTTTTCTTTATTCATGTTTTTTGTTTTAGGATCCAGGAAGCAAGAGCTTGATGAAGCTCTTGTGGACTTCATAGCGAAGGGCTCCCAGTAGCTAGAGTGAGGTGCAGCAATACTTATCTGCTCCTCCTCTGGACGGAGCAAAGGATCCACTGAAATATTGGGCACAGCACAAAACTCTGTATCCAAACCTATACCACCTAGCCAAACAGTTCCTTGTCACACCACCTTCTCTGTTCCCTGTGAAAGAGTTTTTAAAGGGTAATTAGGGGAAATGGGCACAGGTGAGTGATTACAACTAGGATCAGGTGGAGATGGGCGTGACAGGAAGGCAGATAAACAGAGGTGTGAATAATGACAGGAAGCAAAGTCACAAGGAACAAGAACTGAACTAAGACAAGGCTAAACATAAAGATAACTAAATAAAATAAACAATAAACTCAAACTGAAACATGAATCGAAAAACCCCAAATCCTGACATATTCAGATTCTTTCAAAAAAGCACAGAATTCTGTCATACAATGCTAAGTGAATTAAAGGCCTAAATATTTATCCCTGGCCACCTTTAATTTGTGGAAACAAGAAAAATAATAGTCATTTTGGTCAAAGTTTGAAAGGAACGCTCCTCACAATTGTAAGCAATCTCATGTGCAGAATGTGTTGTAATTGACTCTCAGCTACTACCACATCAAATGTTGTGGTTGCAGTCACTTTAGTTCTCCAAACAACCTTGAAGTTCTTAATGGTCCAATAAATGGTTGATTTAGTTCCATGTGAAGCACTTTTTATGCAAAGCAATGATGACTGCATGTGTTTCGTAGCAGATAACCATGGTTACCAGAGGAAGAACAATGTACAATGTTCTCAAGCACTAACCTCCTTTTAAATCATCCAGTTTGATATTCTAACTCATTCAGCAGCAGTTATCTTCAGCATTATCCTCTTCAACACTGACCTGAGGGGACATGATGAAATGATGTCAGCAAGTCCTTTTTGGCAAAGGTTGAAAAGCTTCTTTGTGTGTGTGTGTGTGTGTGTGGGGGGGGTGTGTGTGGGGGTGGGGGGGGGGGGGTTAAATGTTTTTTGTCTTGTTTTGCTTTGTTTAGTTTTTCTTGTTGATTATTTATTTTCTAATGGTATTATCACATTATGACAATTCATATCTGTTTCATTCTCAAAATCAAGATCTTTAAAAGCTTGATGAAAGCTTAACCGTCAATACTTAAGCCATTGTGCTTCTGCAGGCATCTTCATGCAGCTGAACACCTTCTGCTGCTGACATACTGGAGGTGACCATTATCTGAGAAATCTTTTTTAGCCAGCTTGATTGTGGAAAGGCTGCAATTCCAAGGATGTGCTGTCCATTATCTTATTTTTCAATCTTCTATTGTTGCAGAAAAAACACACTTCTCTTAGCTTGTTCCCAGAATGCAAAAGATGTACAACTTTTGAATTTTAAAAGCTTCCAAGTTTTCCATCACAAACATTCCAAAACAAACTGTTCCCATCAGCTACTGTCTGCGGTTCCATGGAATAGCATACTTTATTATTAAAATAATAAATATTTGATATAATATTCCTTAAGAGCAATAATAAAAATATGAGACATCACCACGCATTCTGGCAACCCCTTCACAACTCAAAATAAAACAAGATTTTTTATTTATTTATTTTTCTATGCATTTGGCATCTGAATGATTTGATACAAGAGGAGTTGTTTGACAGAAGAACATAACTCTTAGCAGATTTGTTTCCAAAACGGGCTTCAGATGAAGAGAGATGAAACATAAAAGTAAAATGTTGACTCTAAGTATGATCGCCAAAACATGGAAGAACCGTTTTCTTTGTCAACTCTTGTTTGGATCCAAATCAATTGTGAACACCTGAACAAAATTGTTCAGGGTACATTTTTCATCTTGTTATTTTGTCTTGTTGCTAAAGATTTGGGATGAGTTTTTTTTTTTCAAGCACTGAGCACTTGGCCACTTTTAATCATGTAAGGTGTATCGTTAAGTCTATCGACTCACTTTACTGGAATAAAATCTACCTGCAGGTTGACCAAGTGAGTGATGTGCACAAAAATGAATGTGAACATTTAAACTTTATGTTTGATGTTGTTATGTTTATACCCTACAATTTTTGTTTGTAATAGTTTCATATGTGCATGTGTCTGCATTTATTTGTATTTTGCTCCATCAAAAATTTTAGTTTGATTTGGAAATTATTTTTCTTTTGTCTCAGTAGTTTTAGTGGTTTAAGATTTCTAAAAGCCTAACCAGAAACTGGGTCTGCTAATTAGCCATTGTCTAGAAGGCCTGTGTATGGCAAGTTACATTATTTACAATGCAACACAACTGACCCTGTATAAATAAACATGCATATGTCTTTCAATTTTCTATACCCTTGATCCCTTCAGTGTTTTGGGAAGTTGATGCTCATCTTCAGAGGACATTGGGCAAAATGCAGAGTACATCCTAGATAGGTGGCCAGTCCATCATAGGAAAAATAAACTTAAATTATAACATACTGCTACTATTTATGTCCTGTGATTTGTCCCTGTTATGGAAAAAGGGAATAATAAAGATGATGAAGGTAATTCAGTGCTGCATTTTTGTTTGTTTCAAGCTATCAGGTAGGACTAAAGCTTGCAGAGGAGATAAGAGGTTTCTTTATTGACCCTGATTTGTTGAAGCAGTGTCTGTTGTCAGAGTCCTCTTTCAGTTTTCTTTTAAAGTGGTCTTTTGTAAAGCATCACTGAGCTGCCACAGATCAGCCTTAGTTCTCCATTGTCAAGTTCACTCACAACTACAATGCACTGTCCAAGGTAATTGGACTAACATGTGTGGATTTTGTTTTAAGGTGTAGAGTTTAGGCTCTGTGTTGTTATCCTTACTGGCAGCCTGTATCCTCACCTGCTGAGTCAATCAATCCAGGTCTGTCTGTTGTGTGTGCTTTTAAAGAGCTTGAAAAAGGGCAAAAAGCTACAAAGAGGAAAAATAAAGGGATCTTTGTTTAGTTGACTCAACAGGAGAAAGCGAGAGCTCACTACATCTCCTAAGTATGATGTTAGAAACCAATAGAAAAACATTCAGTCTCTGATTTTCCAGACGTGTCTGATCATCTTAAGTGTCACAGTGGGATTTAAGTCCCTCCCAGTCATGACTGGGTGACAGGTGAGTACAGCCTCAATGATAGCCAGTCCTTTACAGGGTCAGTATTTCAATATACAAATCACCTTCTAAAAGCTAAAACATCTTAGTTTAACCCTCCTGAAGGCATTGCAACTGAAAAGAGGAAGTGAAGCCCTTGTAACTTTGGGTCAATTTGACCTTAAGGCCACGTGAGGGGTAAATGTAAAAGAAACAAGAATTAAGAAAATAATGTATAAATTGTCAAGGTGATGCACTGAGTTTCATATGTTGAAGATTAATTTTATTCCAGTTCATTTTCATTTAGATGCTCTGACTACATAAAATCATGTTAGATTGGACATTTTGAATTGGCAATAGGAGTGAGTGTGTCCTTGCATTGTTGTTTGTCTTGTGTGTCAGTGACAGTACGTTAGTATGGAGATTTCTGGCTGCAGAGAATTCAGGAAAAAAACACTCTAAACCGTATCATAACAGCATCTTCAGATCAACTGATCAAATGCCTCAATTTCTTTGTATTGCACACTCACACGTTCAAATCTGTCATATCTTACCACTTTACCCCAGTGCACACATGCTTGGCAACCATCAAACTCTCCATCATGTAAACCCACGCATCACAAATGCATGCACAAACATAAACACGTTCGCACAGATGTCTGACACCTTCAAAACCGTCATATACACACCCACATTGACTGTCTGTCACAGACCCACACTGACACAAATGTGTGTGGACAGTGATTTCCAACTGTCAGACATGGTGTCCATGTTGCTGAGGCCTCCTATTTTCCAGATGGTTTTCCAGATGAGTCTTTTTCTGACAGCCAATCAAAATACTCTGAAAGGCAATATTAACCTCTATTTTAAATGGCAAAAATTCCCATATTATATTTATATATTTGTGTGTGTGTGTGTGATCTCAATCTGTCGGTCACATCTACAATCTCACTGATTTATTACAATAAATTTAATAGTTTGTTTCTATCTGTGCCAACAAAACAGTTGGCAGAGAGTTAAAGTACAGAATTTTGTATGTATTTTATCTAAAATAAGGTAAACTAACCTGTTGAGATAACTTATTTAAATTTTTCTTTTGCCCTGTCATGGCAGGACAAAAACGATGGCCAACAGGTGCAAATGCTCAGCAAATTGCAAAACGCGCTACAAGTGGTTAAACATGCCACAAAACGGTTAAACACGCCACAAACGCATGAATGATGCAAACTTCAAAACACAAACACAAAGTTTTAAAGTTAAAAGAGTGCTGTGAACAGTAGAAGGCCTGCCATCTACAGCACCCAAGAGCAGAAAGGACAGGTGGATGCAGCCCCAGAGAATAAAACAAGAAGAAACTTTTGTCATACAAAATAAGCTTAAAAAGATTGTCTAGAATCAAACAGTTTTCATATTTTGATTTTGAAGCCATGTTGAGTTTCTTTTTTCCAATATATATTTTCTGGGCTGGATTGGATTTATAATTCAACCCTTTCATTTTCCACTTGCTGCCCGAGGATTCTGATTGGTAAATTATATGATGCAATCAGAGCTAGCTGAAGCAGTTTTTATTAACAAAAGAAACAAACCACAACAGCAGTCAACCAGACTCAAAACCAAGCAATTTAAATCAAGAGTTCTCCAATCATGATATGCAGCCATTTCCGTGGTTTCTTTAACTCCGAGTGTGTCCTGAGAGCTTAGAATCCTTTTGTTTTTTTAGACATGTTTTGGTTTTAGAACAGATAAATGGCAGTGTCTAGTGCCTTTAAAAAAAACTACCATTATAAGGCTATGGGTAAAGGTTTATTCCTTACTGCTGCTGGATCATTTTAAGAGGTAGTAAAATTATCAGTTGCTGAGCAGTTGACATTTTTAAAGAGAAATATGTCAGACATTGACCTTTAGGAGAAATCAGTTAGTCTGAATGAGTCTTTTCCTCTTCTTGTGAGGTCTTTTTATTGTTTTAGCTTTACACTCTTACTGTTGCACTTTTTAGTGTGTCGTCAATCCATTATTTTACTGAGATTAAATTTTCTTTTGACTAACTTCATTAATTCTTTGTTCCATATTTAATAGGGTATAAAGATTAACAGGTAAGTACTGACTCACAGATGTTGGGATTGGTCTGGTAGTGCAGCTGTGTGTCAACAGTTTTAGGTAGATGAGCATATTTTTTCATAGAAAAAGTTTACAAATTTAACACATTTCTACAAATTTACAGATGTTTTTTATATTTTTAAACTGCATTGTAAGACTATAAAAATAAATAAATGTTGCTGCTGAATGCTGAGTTACAGAAAAGGTGTTAAGCACATATGCTCTTTGTTTTTTGTATTTTTTTTTTAATTTTGCACTAGGCTTTATTTTGTGTAATGCTTGTTAAATGTTAGTCAGATTTTACGAGTGTGTTTTCTCATTTTAAAACAAGGCCTGCTTGAGAGCAAGCCATTTTTCCTTAGTTGAAAAATAGTATTAGGAAAAAAATCATCCCTTTGCTTTCTCTTTTTTGTATTGCATTGATTTAATTCAATTCAGTTCATTAAAACTGCACCAATTAATAAGAAAAGTAATCTCTGGACATGATATAAAAATAAAAATAAAACAAGTCTAAATCATAAATCCAATTCAAAGCAGATCCGGATTTAAATCCAATTCCAGTCTGATCAATTCATTTAAAATACATTAGATTATGAAATACCAATTAGTAAGTAGTTGTCTAAGAAAACAAAAAAAAAAACTGAAGAATGACAAAGATCAAAACTTCCTTTCAGTGCAACTCTGTAGCTGTTCTTTGTAGCTTTGACCAAAAAAAAAAAACATGGAAATGAATTACATTCACAACTTTATTAGAAAAGGCATGTTTTAGCAGTTTCCTTGTCCAAATGTATGTAACTTGATGTGAATTGTCTTTGACATCCCCCTAAAAAAAACCCCAAAAAAAACCCATTTTAACACATTTGGGGCAAGACACTGAGGGCAGGGCCGTAGCTACCATTGAGGACACCGAGGTCCGGACCTCAGTTTTTTTCTGCTGTGTATATTATAAAAACATGAATCCAAACAAGGCTTTTGAACGGCGTGGTTCTCTGCGTAGCTCCACCAGTTTCCTGTAGGAGGCGCTGCAACTGTGTGCAGCTGCAGCCAAACTCAATGTCTACGAAGAAGAGCGCAGCTTTGCTACCTTACTGCTAAAATAAAGACCAGAAGAAGAAGAGCGCCACTTAGGGTGAAACACAGCCGAGGTAACTCGCTGAAAATATTCTCCTTCAATTCCACGAAGCTGAAGTTGGTTTCCGATTCGGAAAATGGCTAAAGGGCGATTCCAGCTAATTTTTCCCTCCCTTCAGCATCTTTAATCTCCTCTAGTTAAAAAACTACAACACCTAGACACTTCAAACCTTTTTGAAGTGGTTGGCCTCAGGATTTGGCTACAGCCCTGACTGAGGGGAAAAAGTAAAGTGCAATTTTTTAAATATATAATACAAATCACCATATTATGAATCATTAAAATAAGATTTTTGTAAGTTACTTTAAACGTATTAAGTATTAGGAGTAAAAACCTTTGTCATAAGTCACAAATAAATGTCCAGCACACATACTTAATTTTATGTTCACTGTAATAATTTATTAGAGAACATATGCTTTATTAGTTCAATGTGGGGTAGTTACAATATATATTTAAACAATATAGACAGGAATTGTATACTGTAGGCTAACTTAGAGTTTAATAACAGTAATAATAATAATAATAATAATAATAATAATAATAATAATAATAATAATAATAATGGGGTATAGGCAAAAAAAAAGGGAGTTTGATCTTTGCCCTTGTCCTAACCTGTAAAAATACCAATAAATGTCAACAGGTTAGTACAGATTTTTAATGTCATAATGTAAAAAAAACTGTGGTGTAGCTATATATAACTAAAAGAGCAGCAATATTGTTATTTCGAGCTTCAGTTTTGTTTTACATCTCTGGTGAACATTTTAGAATGTTGCAGATCCATCTGGTTTAAGATTACAGGAAACACACAGACGAACATGAAGAATTGGACCAGGTCTGATGTCTATGGAGAGCAAAACAAGAAACACAAGGTTAGGGTCAGCAATAATTGTGTGTATAAACATGGAGAGTAGAGCAGGTAAAGACAGCAGCAGAGTGAGGACATGTGTTCAGTTTGTCTTCCAGCAGTCTAAGCCTACAGCAGCAGAACTAAGGGATAACTCAGGAAACCCAACCCTAACTATAGGATTGATCAAAAAGGAAAGTTTTAAGTCCAGTCCTGAAAGAAGACAGGGTGTCAGCCTCACAGACAGAAACTGGAAGTTGGAGCCTGAGAACTGAAAGCTCTGCCTCCTGTTCTACTTTTAGAAACTCCAGGAACCACAAGTAAACCTACAGTCTGAGAGCAAAGTGCTCTGTTAGGAAAAGATGGAACAATAAGATCTTTAATATAAGATGGAGCTTGGTTGATGAGAGCTTTGTGTGTAAGATTAAGATTTTATATTATCTTCAGTGTAAATCAGTGAGAGAAGCTAAAACTGAAAAAATATGATCTCTCCTTTTAAGTCTCATCAGATCTCTGGCAGCAGAAGCATGTTGGACAAAACTTTATAAAAGTAATTTCAGACATCTTGATAATAAAGAAATGCAATAGTCCGGCCTGGAAGTGGAAAAATTCCTAGACCAGTAAATTTTGTGTTGAATCAAACTCATTAAAACAATATCAAAAATGCTTTTTTCACTTTGAAACCAGCTTTTATTTTGAAAGTGACAATTTCTGTTTTGTTTTGTTGTTTTTTTTCCATTTGACCGAACTGCAGGAGTTAAGAGATGCAGTTCACTCTGAGAAATGTCAGGACACCCTGAATTGAGTAAGGCTGAGAATGAATGTTGAATTTTAAACAAGAAATGAGCATCTATGAGCAAGTATTTATTTATTGAAATATAAGGTTAAATGAGGTGTTTATTGTACTCAGAAAACATTTGGATTAACTTTCCTTTCTTGACTCTGTCTAAAGAAATCAGTGCAAATTCATCAGAAAGAATTGTTTTTATCCAATCTAATTGTATTAGCTCAATCTGTGTGTAGTTCAGTTGTGCTGCTTACCTGCAGCTGCTTCCCTTCATTTTCTCTCCTTCTCCTTTCTTTCAATGTTTTTGTTGATAGCCTGACTTCCCTTTCTTGGGTAAAGATGTGACCTTGACCTGCTTCCTGCTGTTGAACCACCCCAGGTGAGGACAAACCATGTTATACCGTTTTAAAGGGGAGATAGGGGCCTCAGAGACCCTCCATGATTATTGGGGCCTGCCAGCAGTGCATAGACCGCAAGGCATTGTACTGCCTCATGCAATGCATGCAGGCACCTCTTACTCTACACCGAATAAGGTGTCTCTTTATTTATTATTCTTCCGTTACCCTTAATGCAGCCCGAACCAGGCAAAGAACCCCCACAAATTTTATATCAGAACGACCGGCTCGGTCTCGGCATGAGGGCTACTACTTTTATTCGCATTTCGTGTTACTATAACGACGTAATCGCCAAAAAACACGCAAAAATTTCGGAATTTTCGTGAAATTTTGTCAGTTACACTCTAACCTCACTAACGAGCTAGAGTGTGGAGCTGTCTGAGCACAACACATTTTTTAGCGAACAACCTGCTCCTACGCCCACATTTTTTATGATACGTTAACAAATTATATATCAAAACGTAGGCATTTTTGTCTTCTTTCAGGCAATGTGTTTACTTTTCCTGTAGGTCTTATAGTTTTCTGTCAAATCGCCCCAGAAGGCAGAGTGGTCCGTGAAGATCTCCTATGTGATCCCATTGTCCTCTCCTCCAAATCCGTGTTGCCGGAGTTGGCTTGAAGGATGTTTTTAACTCGTCATATCTCGGACACAAAGCACTGTAGAAATGTGAAATTTTAAAGTAATGA
>NC_051451.1:986226-993102 GCF_001649575.2 Kryptolebias marmoratus | reverse complement strand
CAATCATGTAACGTAGGAAGGTCAAACATCACAGGTAGAACCCTCATGGGTCAGGGATCCATGCCAAGTAGTTCAAGGTCACAAGGTCAAAGGTCAAGGTCACAACAGTCTGTCAGCTTTAACTCTGCAACCATTTACAGTACAAAGGTCAAACTTCAGAGGTGGACTCGTCACATCTTTAGGACCAGCCCTTTATGATTCCTGTCTGCAACTGATCAGCTCTTGGAGCCATCTTGGTTCAGCATGGACGCACACCGTGGCAGACCCCATCAAAGTTTCTCCAGGAACTTTCTAGTTGTTAATACAATTGTTGATTTGTCAGCCTTCATTTGAACCATCCACCACCATCACAAGTTATGCTCTTTAATCAGTTTAAGCCTGTGTGTTTTATTCAGCTGAAGACAATAGTTAATAACATGAAGAACATGAAGGCATCCTCTTGTCTAAACGATGTTGTTCCAACTCATCTTTTAAGGAAAGTTAGTGACATTTTACCAATTTTTAACAACAGTATAAATTCAGGTGTTGTGCCAGCCTGTGTTAAAGATGCAGTTGTTGCTGAATTTAATCTTGACACATCTGTCCTTTCAAATGCTAGACCCATTTCCTTCCTTTTGTATCCAATTTAAAAAAAATAAATAATAGTATTTATGCACCTGGTGCATTTTGTTAAGTTGTCACACTCTTGCAATGTTCCAGTTTGGTTTTAAAGCCCTTCACAGCACTGAAACTGCACTTTTAAAAGTGTTTAATGATTTTTTATTAGTTACAGAGTTAGGAGACTCAGCTGTTCTTTTCCTTTAGACCTGACGGCTGCCTGAGAAATCTGACCACAATATTTAGATCTCCTAGCTGGAGATCTGTAGTATCAACGGCTCTGCACTGGACTGATTCATGTCTTCCCTGTCTGTCAGGCATTTCTCTGTAAACCTCTGAGAATCTGGTTCCTCCTTAGCCTCTCTCATGTGGAGTTCCTCAAGGATTTATTCTTGGACCCCTTTTGTTTTCATCTACATGCTCCCCTTAGGTTCAGTCTTTAAAAAGTTTAACGTCTCATTTCATTCCTACACAGACGACACTCTGATCTACCTGCAGTTGAAACGCAGTCATTCCTTTTCACTCAAACCACTGTTTGACTTCCTCTCTGATGGGAAGGCTTAGATGGCTTCAAATCTTTCAAGTTTCAGAGGGAATAAAACTGAAGTTATTACTTTTGGTCACGGTGGAAACTGAAGGACTTCTACAGATCTGGGCACCCTGAAGCAGTTTGTAAAAACAGAAAAAATCTCTGGGAGACATTTGATTCAAATTTTAACCTCGAGAAACAGATTAGTTCAGCAGTAAAGATATCCTTTTTTAAAACTGAAACCATTTTTATCATTTAATGACTGTGAACAGGTGATTCAGTTTTATTCCATCCCAGCTGGATGATTGTATGTTGGTGTTAACCAGGCCAGCCTCTCACTGCAGCTGCTCATCTTCTAACATGAACTAAATCTATCCTCAGTGCTGGCTTCCCTTCACGGCCTTCAGGTTTATTGTTAATCTATATCGGCCTGGATGGGCAGGCCACTGCACATCTGTCTGACCTCCTGCAGCTGTATGTCCCCACCAGATCCCTTAGATCTGCTGTTAGCCTTTAGTTGTCCCAAGGTCCAGGCTGGTCCTTTTCAGCTGCAGCTCCTAAGCTGTGGAACCAGCTGACCCTTCAGGTTTTGGTGTTTTTAAGTCTCACCGTAAAGCACATTTGTACTCATTGACATTTAATACATCAGGAGAGTTGACATTTTTGCATCATTTTATTATTTTTTTTATGTCATCGTATTTTTAATTTTTTTGTTTTTATTTTTGTTTGCTTTTATGGTCTCTTGTGTTTAGTATGGTCTTTTTACTTTTTATTGCTTTGTGTGCAGCACTTGTTTTGTGAATGTGCTGTATAAATAAATTGGATTGGATTGGATTTGATTATATAACGAAACTCAGTCTCTCAGCCACTAGGGTGAATTTTATTATGACGTTAATTCAGATTTTTAAAAATGTAACACACAAAGCCATTTTCATTCCAGGCTTTTGGAGGGCCCCTCCCTGCAGTGGGCCTTGGGTAAACAGTACCATTTACACCCCCAGTCCAATGCCCCAGGCCACAGCTCAGAGATGTACAACCCTAAAATTTAGCAAATTTTATTTCATTTTACATTTACTCTATATTTTTGGTATTTCTGGGTTTGTTCTGAAAATATTAATTTATTCAGTCCAGTTACATTCATGGAGGACATTCCGTCCTGCAGTTTGTGCCATCCCTTATAACCTGCAGTAAACTACAGACAGCTTAAGCCTGAGCTTTAAGTTAGAACAACTTCAAGATACACTGAAATCTCTGATGTGGGCAATTAACAGTCAGAATGATATCAAACACGGTGAAAATGTGGTGTCATGGTGGGTTGAAGTGTTTGTGAACCATGTCAAATAGCTGACCAGTGGTGAAACAAAATATGTTTTCGGCTAATTGGCTTGCACATATCTCATCAGATTAATTTCATGCTTTTAAATGAAACTGCACTGACTTGAAATTTGCATGAATGTAATCATAGCTCTGTGTTAGCTGACACCATCTGCATATTGTACACAGCACAAGTAACTCTGACAGGCAGAACATGTGCTAAAGCTTGAAGTTTGCATACATGTATATTCATGATCAGTCAGTTTGTCTTCCTTGGTGTGGTATTATGGATAAATATAACATAATGTTGATAACTTCTGTATTAAAAAGTCTACACCAAAAGACTACCAGCATTTTGAGTACAATCAGATGACTGGTGTTTTTTTAGGTGCTGTTGAGCTAAATATTTCACACTGATGTCTAAAAATGATTTACAGTTTCTGATGGAAATAAGTTTTTTGTGATATCTTACCTGGCAACATATGGGGATGGCAATGAGGGACACCTATATATATATATATATATATATATATATATATATATATATATATATATATATATATANATTTTCCAGCCATTTAAAGTGAATTTTAATGAACTCAATTAATTAATGAAACTAATAAAATAAATAAATATATATATAATAGACTGCTACTGATTAAAAAAAATCATAATATCATATTTAAGTAGAAAATTTACTTACAACTAGCGTTCAGTTCAAGCTGAACTTTATCTGAGATCAGACTTTAAAACTGCATTACCCTTATTTGGATTTTTTTTACATACTGAGCACCATAAACATACCTGACTTTAAATAACATTTTTTTTGTTTTCCATCTTATGTATTACTCCATCTTATATATTATTTTTAATATAGATTACCTGTGGTGGTCCAACCAGTACAGCACAAGGACAAAGGCATATAAAAAAATCATTTCTATTTATTTTTAATAAAGTTCTTCAACAAATGGCTGTCAACAACAAATCTCAAAATTATAGCAAAATGGACCCAACAAAATCGTCAACTAAGGCATACCTAACTCCTAATAGCAAACCAAAAGAAGACCAGCTCACAATGAATACACAGGGGAATTCATACACAAAGACTACACAAACGAGGAGGGGTGGAAAAGGAGACAAAAATAACCAAATTCAACCCAAAACGTTTTAACTTTAACACAACTATAAAACAACCCAACACCAAAATGTAATAATTGTCCAATTAGTGGAGAGAGAAAGAATCTTCAACATGATGGATTGTTCCACTTCCTGGTTTGTCTTACAACCAGTCCTCTCCCCCAGTCAGTCCTTCAAACTCAGCAAAATAAAATAGTTAATGATCCAAATAAACATAAGGTGTTTACTAAATGTGTGCACCCATGATAGTAAACAACCTAATGCCATAACCACCACAAAAAGTGAAATTGTACATATATTGCATGAAAAATTCTAAAATGTATTATGTGAAAGCATTTAAATAAATACTAACACTAGGGAAAAGATGGAGGAACATCCACATTAACCATAAGGTGCAAATGAAATTATATTTATAATAATGATGATGACAATCAATAAGTTAAAAAAATACTGTTATTATAAAGCTGGAGCTCATTTGGTCTGGTTGGACTGTCTATGTGTACACAGCAAACTCATCTTCCCACCGGCAGGATGACTATAGCTTCAATATCAGTGCAGCGAACACACATTTTGTATTTGAATTATACCCAAAGTATTTGTCAAATATGGGACATTTGGGTGTCCCATTGCCCCCTTACGTGGGACACAGTATGGGTGGTGGGTTAATTACAGGACTGTACTCACCCAAAAAGAGATGTTAGGCAGGTAGGCAAGTATGAGATATCTTTTCATTAGGAACTCTCACATGCAAACATATTCATTTTTGTTTAATTTCTTCATCATCAAATATCCACAACCTGAGAAGTCTAACGCCATTAAAACATAGTTTGATTGCTAAATCTTGGTGATTCAGCTCTTTGTTCTTGTTGTTGTTCATAATTCATAAAAATTAATATTCATAATAATTCAATAAAAAAAACTGGGGGCGCCCTCGACGGCTGCGGTCACGTCGACTCCTGATAGAAATGTGCGTTTTTTGTTAAATGTGTTGTCTGTTCCATCTCAGTTTTGCTCGAAAAAAGTCTACAACAGAAGCCTTCTACTGGGACTATGAAACTCCAACTTTTCAAACGACATCTCCGGAGTTATATGGACTTTGGAACCTTCTGCACTTGACAAACTAGGAATCGTTCACCGGCAAGACCCAGGGGCCGGCAGAGCACCCACCAGCCGACCCTGGAGGTGACAAAGGATGTTAGCATGTGGGGTAGGTGTGCGAGAGCTAGCAAGCGAGGCTGCCGTGCAGGTATCAGCGCTCGGCTAAAGAGATTGCCACACAAACCTGCCATGCCTTCGATTCTGCTCTCCAATGTTCTTTCACCGGTAAACAAAATTGACTACCTTAGACTGGATCTAACCACACAAAGAAAGGTGAGAGACTGCAATGCCATCATCCTCACCAAGACATGGCTTAACCACACGATTCCAGACAACGCCATTCGGCTGGATGGTCTAACACTGTTCCAGGCAGACAGAAACCCACTTCTCAGCGGGAAATCGAAGGGAGGTGGCGTGTGCATTTTTCTCAATAACAAATGGACTACTAATGCCAAAGTCATCTCAAGCCACTGTTCCGAGGACATCAAATTCCTAACAGTTAAGTGCCGTCCAACATACCTGCTGAGAGAATTCTCAGCAGTGACTTTAACAGCTGTGTATCTGCCACCTAGCGCGAACACAAAAGACGCACTCTCCACACTGTATCAAGCCGTGTGCTGCATTCATGACGCTAATCCGGACGCCGCCAATATAATCACGGGCGACTTCAATCAAACCAATTTGAAGACAGTACTGCCACAATATCACAAACATGTGGACTTTGCAACCAGGGGAAGCAACATTCTTGATCAAGTATATACCAACGTCAAGCAGGCATACAGAGCTGTTCCCCACCCCCACCTGGGAAACTCCGACCATCTCTCTGTCAGGCTCATTCCTGCATACAGACAAATGTTAACGAGGTGCAAACCTTCTGTGAAACAGATCAGAACTTGGCCAGAGGGGGCCACCTCAGCGCTACAAGACTGTTTTGATCACACGGGCTGGAATGTCTTCATAGAGGCAGCCACTTCCAACCAGCATGTCAACATAACAGAATACACTGAGTATGTTACTGGCTACATATCCAAATGCATGGAAGATGTGACCATAATCAAAAACATCACCACCAGGGAAAATGACAAACCCTGGCTCACTAGAGAGGTACGTGAGCTCCTGAGAGCACGGAACTCTGCTTTCAAGTCCGGTGACAAAGAAGCCCTCAGATCAGCGAGGGCCAACTTGAACCAGGACATAAGAGAAGCAAAGCGTGCCTATGGACAGAAAATCCAATCACACTTCAACAACAAAACAAAGGAGATAACTGTGGACTTCGGAAAAAACCACAAGCCGCACACACCTCTCACCATCAATGGCAGTGCTGTGGAATCAGTGAAAAGCACCAAGTTCCTGGGGATGCACATCACTGATGACCTGACTTGGACAACCAACACCACCTCCCTTGTCAAGAAGGCACAGCAATGCCTCCACTTTGCCTCTACATAGGATGAGGAGAGCCAGTCTTCCCCCTCCAACACTCACCATCTTCTACAGGGGTGCCATTGAGAGCATTCTCACTAGCAGTCTGTCAGTCTGGTACGGCAGATGTCATGTTCCTGACCAGAAGGCTCTACAGAGAGTAGTAAGAACTGCTGAGAAGATCATTGGATCAGCCCTAAACCCCATACAGGACCTGTACCCATCCCGCTGCCACAGAAGAGCCACCAACATCATCAAAGACCCCACCCACCCCTCACACAAACTGTTTACCCTCCTTCCATCTGGCAAGCGCTACAGCAGCATGCGCTGCAGGACCACAAGGCTCAGCAACAGCCTATTCCCACAGGCCATCAGACTGCTGAACACACTCCTGAACACAAGGACTTAACCCCCCACCCCTACACACACACACACCCACACACACTATAGACCAACTACTGCACATTCTTGCACAGAACTGTTACATCCCATCAGCCTGCTGAACACACAAACTACTGCACATTCCTTGCATAAAAACTGTTACATCCCATTCATGCCCATGTTGCTAGGTAGGTAGGTAGGTACATTTATTTATATAGCACTTTTCAGCACAAGGCAACTCAAAGTGCTTTACAACACAAGAACAAAATTACACACAAAGTTACAGAACATGATAATGACAGGTACAAGATACAATGATAACTAATTGTCTAAATAAGCTAAGCTAAACCAACAGCTCTAAGCATGACTAAATGTACAGAACTAAACTAAGCTAAAACTAA
>NC_051451.1:973278-985322 GCF_001649575.2 Kryptolebias marmoratus | reverse complement strand
CTGTATATCCAGCGAGACATATCCCGAGACTGGACTCTCCTTCACCCAGTCGAGAAAATTGTATCAATTGCATTGAAAAACCAGCTGATCAGATCCATATTCCTTAAATTTTTGGAAAATATGTGAAAAGAGGCTTTGAAAAAGAAAGCAAGGCAGGGGGGGGTTCAGGAGACAGAGAGACAGAGAGAGCTACTCTGCACTCTGCACTTTGTCACATACCTTGCACATGTTGTTGCTGAACTCAGGATTAAGACTGTATTCTATTGCTATGTTGACTGTGTCTTCTTTGTTTTTGTTACTGATATTTCCTTCTGTACTATATGTCTTATACATAGTCTTGTACTAAGATAGATGTCAATTTTGCTATGTCTTAGTTAGTGTTTTAGTATCTGTTGCACATTTGGAGTCTGGGGAAACTCAATTTCAGTCCTCTATGTAATGTACTGTTGCATAGTCTGACTGACAATAAAGTTCACTTTGACTTGACTTTGACTTTGAATTGGAGATTTAGGCAGGACCTATTTAGGATAACAGAAATTTGGATTACTTTAATTTCAACCTCAGTTTCTCCAACACAATTAAATTGAATTTTGTGCATCGACATTACCAAATCCTAAGTCAGCAGGCTCCCTCCCTTATTGCCATACTCTCTTTCTTTGTTCTCTCTTTCTCTAAACGAAGTACAATCCCCCTTTTCAAATAACCAGATCATATGCAACTGTATCAGTGTTTCTGGTAACTGAGGAGTTGAACCAATCATTACAAGAGAAAAACAAATGCCTCATTATATGTTTTTGGTGCTGTGGAAATTTAATCAGCTCACATAAAAATATTATTATTGTGTATTCATATAATGAATATATTAGAATTTTCCATTTATTAATGTGTGTGTGCGTGTGAGTGTTTGAGTATATGTGCACTTTAAAACTTTCCCTGGGGAAGTAATTTTTAAGATTGTGTGTGTGTGTGTGTGTGTGTGTGTGTGTGTGAGAGAGAGAGAGAGAGAGAGAGAGAGAGAGAGAGAGAGAGTATGAGGGGTGGGGGTGGATTTATGTTTAAATCAACTTGTGCAAATTTGCTGCTTTTATGTGCCTTGTCCCAAATTATTTCCCAACTTGACTATTGTGGAGTTTTTTGTTGTTGTTTTTTCTAAGCTGCATATTTCCCCACAGGCAGAGTCTGATGTTCATACAATGATGACTGTTTTGCACATTTTCTAGCATTGCAAGATGTGACTGAGAATAAGCCAATGCATGCTGGGATATGAATGGGTGTGATTTGGACAGAAGGCACTGGGATCTTATGTCTAGTTGGGTTTTTTTACACTTCATTGCTTTGTTTGTGATGAGGCCTCTTAGATTAGCTTGCCTGAGCACTTAGATCTCATCTCAAGAAATCAATTTGGAACATGAGAATTTCATCCCTTCTCGTGGGAAATTCAGCACTTTATGAAATCCGCTGTTTTTGTGGGCCTTCAGCCTGACATGATTTTATGTGTTTACTGGAAATGGTTATTGTTTTCAATACATTTCAAATGTAAAATATGGAACATATGATTGTTATACAGTTTTGTACTCAAAACTATACAGATAAAATATGCATTAAAAATGTTTGCATGAGAACCAGAGAACAGATTTCAGTACAAACAACCTTAGACATTTATGTAAAAACCTGTTAAATGCAAAGCTATTCCATTGTTCAGTGTCACTGTGACTCACTTCAGCTTAGTTCATATCGACTGTCCCTCATCAGTGGGGGTGAGATCATCATTGCACGTCTACCCGGAACTTTTGTGTTCTCATTCTGTTTACAACACAAAACACAACATACTGTAGCAATAAAAGACATTGGGGTGATGGAATACCTGCTGCTCGGTCTGTAGCTTTTTGTCAGACTCGAGGTCAAATCGGACCGCCAGAGAATCTACCGGCATTGAGACAAAACACTCAAAAAGTACAGAAGACTTGGTGAAGCCAGACAGCTGCATCAAGCCGGAGATGAGAGAATACAGTCTAACATATGAAGGAAGGGAAGCTAACGCTAGCTTGCTACAGTCATTGTATGTTCATGTACAATGCTGTGAAAGCTGCAAGTTATCGCTATTTTGTATTAACATAAGTATGCAGTGTTTCAAATCACTCTCTTTTTGAAATCTATTGCAGCAAACCATCGATCTGGATCTTCAACCAAGATGCTCTGATGATGCATTTGTTGTGCTATAGGTTTAAAAGATTTTTATTGCCTTCCCAGTGATATCCACACATGTACTCCTTTTGTACACTTTTGTACTTTTTGTGTAAAGTTTCAATTAAGTTTTACCATATGGCAGATTGTGTTAAAACAAGTAAAATCTTAATAAACATTATCCTTTTTTATAAAATACAGATGAAAGTATAGCACAGAATTCCTTAATATACTGGTGCTGTCACTGAAGTGTGCAGTGTCACTGGCACATTAATCAGTGCTGTTTTTGTGTGATGACTTCAATCGGTAAGGAAAGTAGCTCATTTTATTACTTTTTCTTCAAAGTAAGCCATCATTTCACCAAAATGTCACAAATAAATGTTTGGTTCACACAGACCTTTTTCTCACCAGTGTCTTAACAGACTAAAAGGTAAATCATAATGCAATCACATAACGGATAAAACGTTAAAAAAACAATAAAACGATAAAAAGTTTATTAGAATCTGCATCACAATCTAAACTACATACTATGTGAAAAATCCAGGCTGTAGAAATTAAAAACTACATACAAATTTTACATTCCTGACATAAAATAGATGGGATAGGATGTCACAAACACTGGCAACTCATCACCTGCAGAAGGTTGTCCAGCACAAGTTTGAATACATATATATACCCCTCGACAGCAGGGCGGAGCGAGTTGCCCACCCACGGCGTGACGGAGCTAAGCGAGGCGTCGATCCCGACCCTCGGTGGAGCAGAACAGAGCGAGGTGTCGACACTCGACGTGGCTGAGCGGAGCGAGGCGTCCTCCTGGATATATATATATATATATATATATATATATATATATATATATATATATATATATTGTGAGAAATACACTTGCAGCTAAAAGCAGCGTGATGGAATGTAAAATTATTTGTCATATTTAAGAACATTTTTTTATGTAGCTGTGCTTCACTCAATTGTATTTTACTGTTATTCTTTAAATACATTGTAAAGGTAATATTTTTTATTACTCAAGTGGACATTGTGATTTTTTTCACCGAGATAAATATTTGTCAATCTGTTTTAACCCAAGTAAAGAAAAGTTACTTCCTCTGCTGCTGCTAAAAATAATGTGGTGTGAAACATGTTTATTGTTTTTTTACCAGTATACAGTGATGTTAGCAAGTTAGCTAGCAAGCCAGTTGTCTGCATGCAGGAGATAACTATGTTACTTTTAAAGTATCCATGTTTGAAGTAAGCTTACCACCAATGGTTAGTCACAAAACACTCACCATCTTATAACATATTTCCAAAAATGACATGGGCTGAGTCCTGGCCAACTTCCCTCAGCTGATCGCAGCTCGTAAATCAAGTCCATTTGGTCTAGCTCCATCACAATTCTGTTGTCAGACAACAAGCACAGAAATGTCTGTACCTTCCCATTGCACTGCAGTGTTGGTTAACACGTTGCTATTTTTAAAAAAAAACCTAAATGACATATTGAATGTTGCTGTTGGAAGATTTTAAAAATAGTGGGTTTAATTATTATGAAGGAGATGCTCTCATGACTGACGTTGCTCCCTGGCCAATCGACGGCTTGCAGTCTGCTGATGTCAAAATCTTTGTCCCTATGGAACCACCCTGGAGACGGTTCTGTAAACACAGCTGGAAACAAGGGGGACGACCTAGTGGAAAGACTGAACGTGTGCTGAATTGAGTCGAGTACGGCGGACCCTAGCAACTGAAAAAGGGCCACTACTCAGCTTTGTAAATGCAACCCTTTTTGGCTCAGAGATGTAACAGTGGGAGATCAACTTCAGACTTCAGCCCCCCCCATTCTGTCTCAGTCATTTTACATATGGAAGTATATTGGAATAAGAAATCTTAAGCCTAACTTGAAATAGTTAGAAGTTTTGTTTTATTTATTGAGACCAAATTTAAGAACTCATGCCCTGAGCCTATTTATCATCAGATGAAGTAGAAAGATGTCCTGTGGTTTGATGAATCAAATTTTTTAAAGCTACTTTAGAAATCTCATCTGTTGTCAGTGTCAACTTTATCTGCTGCATATAGCACATTTAAAAACAGCAAGGTTGACCAAAGTGCTTTACAAGCTGGTTAAAAACAGGAAAAAAAATAAAAACAAATTAAATTAAAACTGCAAGCAGTGATGAAGAGCCCTCACACATTTGGGTAATCTGTATTGCACAGAAGTCTCATCAGTGTGGCTGCCTGTCTGTCTCCCTGCGTCCCTGTTCTCTCTGAAAAAGATTCACTTTCTCCTCCAGGTGCAACAGCGCCTGGTCATGCTCCTGAAGTTTAGTGCAATGTAAAAATCGCCAAAAATTGCCATTTCATTCAAATGGCTGACTTCCTCTAGGTTTTACAAAATCCTGCCAAGAGACTTTGGTAGGTCCTAGACCAATGGACCCATGTTTTAAACTTCATACACATACGTTAAAGAGCAAAAACCTCGTCTTTTGTTGAATATCATATAATTGTCGTTTCTGGTTCTTTTTATAACAAATAATAAATTCATGCCGTCGGATGGAGATTAGTCAACCTAATAACTGTAAAAAAATTGAATTTTGTAGACCATTCCGAGGCTTTCCGAAAACATAATAGAGCCAATTGTCTCAGACATGCAAACAAGGCTCCTTTGTGTATGACGTCAGCAAAGGGAGTCCCAAGCGCACCGCCATGACTGTCTCACTGGCAAAATGGATACCGGTAGTGTATGTAGTAGCTCGAGCTCGTCGGATTTCAGCGAATTTGATTTCGAATCTGAGGATGAGGCGTATTTGTTAGTGTCCGAATCAGGATTAGAAGATGAAGAATTCGGGGAGGGCAGATTTGAATGCGATATTGATGGAATAATCCAGCCATATATGGACGAACCAGAGGTCCAACCACCACCGGACGACGACGAGGAGGAGATGGAAGTCCACCCGACACCAGAAATAGACTTTAATATTGTAGAAAATTGGTAAAGATCTTTTCTATCTGTAGAAATGAATACTAACAGTCTATTTTAATCATTTTTTACATTTAGACAAGCAAAAATATTTGTGAAACTTGTTTTTTATTGGGTTCTTATCTGTCCGGAATTAGCAACATCATAGGCTTCAATAACACACACGGTAGTCGGATTTTTAATGACTGAACATCCAATTCCTATCCATTTTATATACAAAAATGAAAAATTTAATCCAGGCCTAAACGTTACGATATATCATGTATCAGAAGTTCGGAGCTAGCTACATATATGGTGGTGTATTACAATAGAACTGTAGCTAGCTGTGGTGGTGCATTATTACACTTTTACAGTAGAACTTTCACTCAGTGTTGTTAATTATAGCTATGCCAACTAAACTTCCTTCAACAACAATGATCCACGCCGTCTGGTCACTGTATCCTGTTATCCTATTATCCATTAGAGATAATATTTTCGCAAGATTTATTTTCGCAATTTCAGCCCCACTCGCGAAAATAAATTGTGCGCGAAAATTTCCAGTTTTACAGTAAACTCTCTGCTTTATTTCCTCTCTGAGTCTGACTAAGAGATTTACCAACTCGTTATGTCGTATGGATGTTTGTGAAGAAGGTCCCAGCCATCATGCATGTCATGGCCACTGCAGTTCCGGTGCACTGGCTGTTCTATAGTTCCATCTTATAAGATTTTTTTACAAGGAATTGCTCACTGAAATTCTTAACAAGAGAATGAACAAAACAGCAAAAGAGAGGAGTGTTCTTATTATATCACTTCATTTTCAGTTTGTTAAAAAAAGATTGTGCTAGAAAAAGAAAAAAATCCTATTTTACAATATTTACAGGACACAAAATCTTATACTATCCTTGTATTTACATGACAAAAACATTATTTTACAATATGTACATGATACCAAAAATCGTATTCTACAATATTTACATGAATACAAAAAATATATTTCTACAATATTTACACAATATTCCTCCTTCTATTTACAGGTGTTCTTGCGGGCACTGTCAAGTCCAACCAACTCAGAGAGAGTGTGTGTGCTGCCACAGTGTAAACGTAGTCAGCATCAAGCTAGAATACAATGAAGACGACAAACCAACTGGCTGTATTACTGACCTCAGTGGATTTAACACACTATGCCTTGATGAACTGGTTTTAGAGATAGCTTTTAAGCTCTACCGAATTCAATACGGGAAAAAAGCATACAATGGACCATACCACAAAAAGATGAGGCATACTGGCTACAGACAATTTGTCAGCTGGTGCTGGAGTTTTCTTGGGGAGCACATTCGTGTTGTTCTTCCATCATGTGTTGTCAGCAAAATCCGTGCATTTTTTCCTCCCCCTGGACTGGAAGAAAATTTTGTCTTCACTGGATTCTTAGATTAGAGGCGTATTAAGTATCAACCTGAAGAAATCAGGATTCGTAATCAATTCTTATTTCAAAGTGTTGTTTTGGTTTCATCATGAAGATATTATAGCGACAATGTTCATTTCACAGAACAGCCACCGAACTCTGGGTTTATGGACATATTAGGATGATGATTTCGATGAAAGTCACTTATTTCGATAACGCATGTGAGCACTGTGTTCTGTTATAGCTGTATCTTTTGTTGGTTTTGTGTATTTAGAACACAAGGGGGGCGGAACTTCACCAATTTCATGGGTCTTTCTGCTGTTCACAAGTCTTTTTACCTCAGTGGCAATCTTTTCCGCATATCCTGAAAACAAGTATAATTCATCAATATTTCAAATACAAATACTACTGTACTATGTACATGACATTAGTTATGTTGAGAAACATGTATTACTAGTATGTATTGTAGGTGCTTGTAAATAAATATTTTAAAATTTTATATTCTATTTTGCATACTTAATTGAGTGTCACCCTTAACATGCATAAAATACAATGTTTGCATGTACTAAGTATATTTTTCAAACTGAAATGTTGATAGTCTACAGATTTAGAAGAAATCAATAAAATATTGATTTAACAGGCATTCATAAAAATAAACATTCCAGAATTACAATATACAGCTGCTATACATGTACATGTAAAGTATAATGCATAGGGAACTTACTGTATGTTCGATCAACTTTAACAGCCCTCACTATGTACTCTCCTTTCTTGGCTTTTGGAAAATGGATAGAGTGGCAGGACTGTCCAGTTTTCTCTGCAACTCTTTGTTCACGACCTGCATTTTCATTAAAATGCAAGGCAGCAACTTGCAACCTGAAATATGTAAAACACATTATTTTAGCATGAAATTTACTTTGTTGAACAATGTCAAATTAGCCACACATGTATCATACATGTGTTAAAGCTTTTAGAATATTTACTACTTGTTGACAGTTGTCAGCTGTTTTTTAACCATCTAGCTCATCTGATCAGAACGCAAACATTTACAGGGCTGTGTCAAGGATTTTGAGGTGTGGTAGTCTAGCATCCGAGCACCGCTTTGTCGGGGTCTGAAGAGGGCTAATAGAGTAATTCTGTGCAAGCTGAGATCTTACCTCGTCTTCATTCCATTGTATCCGAAGTGATACATCTTGGGGGCGAAGTGAATGACTGTTCCATGGAAGCCTTCTAAACCAGACGTTTGGCCATCAGGGCTCAGCTTTGCAACCGCCACCAATAGCTGCTTTGCCAGCAGTATTCTACTGACTTTGTCATAGGCCTCAGAAGCTGTAATTAAACAAATAATGCGGAAGGATTAAAGTATGCATTAGAAGTGCTACTAGTATCAAGTTAAACAAAAAAATTACCAATAAATATGACTACTTAAATACTGTGGGTAATTTTTTACATCAGCCTCAGAATATGAAATGTCCACTAAAAATAAGGTAGTTTCATATACAGCAAAACACTTTGGACTGACAAAGTGTCTTTAATGTAGAGGTCCTGATTATAAATGTCGCCTTCGATAGAATGGTCCTATTATAATGTTCTTGATAGAGAGCTCAATGGATTAGGAAATGTCCACTCCACAAAGCAAACAATTAAATTCATGTCACAACATGCACAAGGATTGAATTACAAGTAATTGTTTTTGTGTACATGTGCTAGGTCTAGGAAACCAAGCTATCTACCTGGGTCAAACCATTCTCTGTAGATCTTTCCATGACAACATTCTGGGAAGCGCTTGTCTTCGTGCACATGGATATTGGCTATGTGGTTAGCCACGGATTTCCATTTGGCCACCATCAACTCTGGATCCCCATTTGATGACTGTGCACACCAATACAAATGTCTTCTAATACCCTTCATCCACTTAGCCACTAGAGGGAACTTCTTGGCTAATCCTGATAATTTTTTCCACAGACCTGAAATACATTTAACAAATTCATTAGGGGCTGTAAGTCAAGCAGTCAAGAGTGGACAGGTGCAGTAGAAAGATATTGGTCTGCCAACTCAAATCACAGGTTCGAATTCATATCAGTCCAGCATGTAGCGGAGAGGGTGAATCAATTCAATAATTAATAAAGGTTTTCTCCAGGGGTCTGTTTTCTGCTATATGACTAGTCATGTCAACCAAGCCAAAAGCCTGCTTAGCATGATTACATGTCAGTACTTGGCTCTAGATTCAATATATAAAAACCAGCAATGATTTTGATGTTTGACGGGAAAAATCAAAACTTTTCACACAATATAATAACACATTTAATGCCACATTATACATGTATTATATCCCCATAAAAATTGAATACCAAGCTTGAATAAAACCAGTTCAGCTGCAAAAATTTTTACCATGCAAATTCTAAGTAATTCAAAATTTTCAGATTCTTGTAATCTCTGCAAATGAATTTTGGTGTCCTCCATGCGAAGTGACCTTTAAAAGGAAGGTCCCATCATAAACATGATAAATGCAAGCATGAATCCTCACATATAACACGTTTTTCACAAATGACATGAAACAGCCTAGTATAGCGCAGATGATCAAATAATGCAGTATTTTTCCACCTTGGTCATAAATATATATAAAATCATGCATGGTTACATGTATATTCAAGGTTTAGTGTAACTTACCTTTAGACACATGCCATATGTCAAGGTGATGTTTTACTTTGTCTGCCTTTTCCTCCCTCAACCACTTGGCGACAGATTTGTGGCCATCAGTCGTCAACACGATTTGTGCATCTGGTTTTGCCTCCTCAATTACTGATAAGGCCTTCTTCAGCCCGTGCAATTCCATTGCATTGCTGGACTTCACTTCGTTACTCTGAAATCAATATAAGAAATTGTGAGAAAAGTTTGCTTAATCTTACAGACACACATTCCTGATCACGCTGATAAGGCTATAGAGCATCATTTCCTGTGTTACTGTTATGGGTTACAGTGTACTTGGCCGTGCAGTAATAGTGCAGTATTAACTCTGCATGTAAATCACTTTGAATACTACACTGTAGTCAGTACCACACAATGCTTATCCAACAGAAAACTATGAGGAAAAAGCTACATAAAACTACATAATCCACAGTACATAAATACATTAGAAAACTTGCATACAAACAAATAATAAACTGTATTGAAAGTCACTAAAGTTACGTCTAACATCATAAGATTCATAAGAGCAGTATGTAATGTATGCATAACACTACATATAAGAGGGCGTGGGGTCAGAAAAATCAAGATCTAATAGGGTACTCTTATGTATTTGCTGTACATTGGGGGGTCTCAAAAATAGGGAACACATGTGTACATACTAAAAGTATGGCCCCTGATGGGCAAAATTTACCAATCCAAGTGAGTACACATTTTAGGCAAGTTTTACTGTACATTTGTTCTCAAAATTGTGAACTCACCTGAACAAGTTCAGTACAGATGATCTTGTTGTGTATCGTGTCATGGAGACTGTAGCTCCCGTACTTAGCACAGTGCCCCATCGAGTCGCAGCGGGCGTCTCCAGAGAGAATGGCAGTGGTCTGCATTGCACCCAAAACCCTCTCCTGCTCCTCATTCCACACATTCCTTACTGCCTGATGAAGGAACCTTCTTTGGTGAGTAAAGAATGTAGCTGGTGAAATGGCCTGCATTCCCCAAAATTTCAGGACCCTAAGGGTTTTTCCAGGAAGGGCACCAGCACTCAGGATTGCTGTAGAAAGGGCCAGATTGCCAGCTGGATAACCCCCAACCAATGACTGCCCCTTCCAAATCCATTTCGATTCACATCCCAAGCAGGACTGTTCTATTCTCACTTGGCATCCCTCAGTTGATGTTATTACGGCAGATGCCCCTAGTAGGCCACACTGATGGCATCTGTTGAACAGTAAAACCAGCTGGCCTTTCTCCACAGCAAACAGTTTACTGTCACTGAGAGACCCTGTATTTTCTTCATCAATGTCATCATCATCATCATCGATACTAGCTTCAAGGATATCACTGAAACAGAAATAAAGAAAATAATCAGAAAACAACAGAATATTTTACATTATCATGCCTAAGCGTCCCTGGTATAACAGCAGGAATTACTACAAACTAGCTCAAATAGTTAACTCTACATGTATGTTTGTTTTTGTGTTAAAATCTCAACAAATATTTTAATCTGCATGTTGACTGAACTTAACTGTAATCTCCCAGCATAATGAAGACGAAGTCTATTTTTCTCATTTTTCTTTATCATTATCAGTCATCAGAAACTACATCAAACTGGAAAATAACATTAACAGTGGTTGATGTCATTAAAACTCTGTCAATGGTTCATTTTCTCATTCCACCCAAGTATAAAACAGCTGCTGGCAATGATATGTTGAAAAAATAACTCACGAAGTATTTAGATTCCACAATGGATCGGCGTCTTCACAGTCAATGAATGGTATTGTATCCAATTCAACTGGGTCATCTTCTGGCTCTTCCTCTAAACGAGGTCGTTTTACTGGCTTGAATGGGGTGGATGTAGCTGGAGTTTGGGCCACTGTGGGAACATCGGGCATTGGGCCAATTCCACATGAGACACCAACTGACCGGTAAGAGTGCTTCACTTTGAGATTACAGTTAGTACTCTTGGCTTTGGCAGAAGGCTTTATGTTGACTTGGACTCCTGAAAATTTAAAATACTTTTTATCTATGGGCTAACAAATACACAGATGTACATGTAGGTAGCTTTCTAAAACTTAATGTCACTTTTTGACAAAAAACAAAATTTTTGCCCCAAAATGGATACAGTAGTGAATTTTTTTCAGGAAACATACTTTATTTCACCTTGTGTCAGATATCTTCACATTTTTTTGTTAGCAAAACCAGAAAATATCCAAAACTGCAAAAAATGTTTTTTTAGCAGAATTAATTCCGTGCCTGGGGAACGGAAAATGAAAATTAATCCAGTATGCAAGGGGTTAAATTGGAATCCTGGCATAATTAAGAAACCCAGTGTCGGGGATGTTGACGTGGTGGAATAACAGCTGAAGACAGCCCTCTGTAAAGATCTCACATCAAAATTAAAATATACACATTCAATCATGAATTTCGTAAGTGAAATTTGATCTAGTATGTAAATTAGCCTATGTCAAAGTACCAAATGAAATGAATGTAAATCAATTATAAGTATATTTAAAACCTTTTATGTGTGAAGACATTTCTCTGGTTGTCTACTAAGTCATTTGTGTAAGTCTAATGGAGTATAACCTAAGTGTGAAAGTTACGGGTGCATAGAGAAGACGCTGTATCAGATGGACAGTGAACTGTAATACAATATCTGTATTTTTAAAACATAGGAAATAAACATTTACAATGGTAGAAAAACCAAGCCTGAATCCACTAGTCTGTGCTAGGGATCATCCCCACTATCACACTACTTGCTTTAGTATTTTAAGTTGAAATTACTGACAGAATTACTAGTCCCGGGACTAGGGTATTTTTCTACTCCTGCTTTAG